>NC_057718.1:45057906-45105722 GCF_004010195.1 Chiloscyllium plagiosum
GCAGCTTTTTACAATATATATTAATGATTTCGAAAATGGTATTAGTAATAACATTAGCAAATTTGCTGATGATACAAAGCTGGGTGGCAGGGTGAAAAGTGATGAGGATGTTAGGAGATTACAGGGTGACCTGGACAAGTTAGGTGAGTGCTCAGATGCATGGCAGATGCACTTTCACGTGGATAAATGGATCCTTATCCACTTTGGTGGCAAGAACAGGAAGGCAGATTACCACCTAAGTGGAATCAATTTAGGTAAAGGGGCAGTATAGAGAGATCTGGGGGTTCTTGTACACCACTCAATGATGGTAAGCATGCAGGTACAGCAGGTAGTGAAGAAGGCTAATAGCATGCTGGCCTTCATAACAAGAGGAATTGAGTATAGAAGCGAAGAGGTTCTTCTGCAGCTGTACAGGGCCCTGGTGGGACCACACCTGGAGTACTGTGTGCAGTTCTGGTCTCCAAATTTGAGGAAAGACATTCTGGCTATTGAGGGAGTGCAGTGTAGGTTCACGAGGTCAATTCCTGGAATGGCGGGATTACCTTACACTGAAAGACTGGAGCGACTGGGCTTGTGTACTCTTGAGTTTAGAAGACTGAGAGGGGATCTGATGAGACATATAAGATTATTAAAGGATTGGACACTCTGGAGGCAGGAAACATGTTTCCGCTGATGGGTGAGTGCCGAACCAAAGGACACAGCTTAAAAATACGGGTTAGACCATTTAGGACAGAGATGAGGAGGAACTTCTTCACCCATAGAGTGGTGGCTGTGTGGAATGCTCTGCCCCAGAGGGCAGTGGAGGCCCAGTCTCTGGATTCATTTAAGAAAGAGTTGGATAGAGCTCTCAAGGATTGTGGAATCAAGGGTTACGGAGATAAGGCAGGAACAGGATACTGATTAAGGATGATCAGCCATGATCATATTGAATGGTGGTGCAGGCTCGAAGGGCAGACTGGCCTACTCCTGCACCTATTGTCTATTGTCTACTAACACACTGTATGCTTTCTTAAAGCACTATCAACCTGGGTGGCAGGTTTCAGGAGTCTATGTACATGGACTCCAAGATCCCTCTGCACATCCACACGACCAAAAATCTTTCCATTGACCCAGTATTCTGCCTTCCTGTTATTCTTCCCAAAGTGCATCACCTCACATTTATCTGCATTGAACTCCATTTGCCACCTCTCAGCCCAATTCTGCAGTTTATCCAAGTCCCCCCGCAACCTGTAACATTCTTCCACATTGTCCATTACTCCACCGACTTTAGTGTCATCTGCAAACTTTCTAATCCATCCACCTATGCCTGCATCCTAGTCATTTATAAAAATGACAAACAGCAGTGATTCCAAAACAGATCCTTGTGGCACACCAGTAGTAACCGTTCTTCAGGCTGAATATCTTCTATCAACCACCACTCGCTGCTTTCTTTCAGAAAGCCAGTTTCTAATCCAAACTGCTAAATCACCCTCAGTCCCATGCCTCTGTATTTTCTCTAACAGCCTACCATATGGAACCTTATCAAATGCTTTACTGAAGTCCATGTACACCACGTCAACTGCCCTACCCTCATCCACACGCTTGGTCACCTCCTCAAAAAACTGAAAGAGGTTTGTGAGACATGACCTGCCCTTGACAAAACCATGTTGACCATCTGCAATCAAATTGTTGCTTGCTGGATGGTTATAAGTCCTATCTCTTTTTATCCCTTCCAAAACATTTCCTACAACAGACATAAGTCTCACTGGTCTATAATTACCTGAGTCATCTCTGCTGCCTTTCTTGAACAAGGGCACAACATTTTCAATCCTTCAGTCCTGTAGACAATGGCAACTCAAAGATCAAAGCCAAAGGCTCCAACACCTCTTCCCTAGCTTCGCAGAGAATCTTCGGATAAATCCCAGCCAGTCCAGGGACTTGTCTACTTTCAATCCTTCTAGAATTAATAACATCTCTTCCTTACTAACCTCAATCCTTTCTAGTCTAATATCTCTTATCTCATTCTTCTCCTCCTAAATATTCTGCTTTTCCTGAGTGAAAACTGATGAGAAATATTTGTTTAGCATCTCTCCGATCTCCACAGGGTCCACACACAGTTTCCCACTTCTGTCTTTGACTGGCCCTATTCCTTCCCCAGTAATCTTTTTATTCCTCACATGCAGAAAGCTTTAGGGTTATCCTTTATTCTACCTGCTAAAGACTGCTCATGTCCTCTCTTTACTCTTCTTAACTCTCTCTTTAAATCCTTCCTAGCTAATCTGTAACTCTCCATCAGCTCATCTGAACCATCTTATCTCATTGTTACATAAGCCTCCTTCTTCCACTTAACAAGAGATGCAATTTCTTTAGTAAACCACGGTTCCCTTGCCTTATCACTTCCTCCCTGCCTGTCAGGGACATACCTATCAAGGACATGCAATGTCTGTTCCTTAAACCAGCTCCACAATCTGATTGTCCCCATCCCCTGTATGTTGCTATCCCATTCTATGCATCCTAAATCTTGCCTAATCGCATTATAATTGCCCTTCCCCCATCAATAACTCTTGCCCTGTGACATGTACCTATCCCTTTCCATCGCTAAACTAAACATAACCGAATTATGGTCACTCTCTCCAAAGTGTTCACCTACCACTAAATCAAACACCTGGCCTGGTTCATTACCAAGCTCCAGATCCAGTGTGGCCTCCCCACTTGTCGGCCCTTTGACATACTGTGTCAGGAAACACTCCTGCACACATTGGACCAAAACTGATCCATCTGACATACTAGAGTTATAGCATTTCCAGTCAATGTTAGGGAAGTTAAAGTCCCCATAATGACCACCTTGTTCCTTTCACTCCTACGCAGAATCGTTTTGCCAATCCTCTCCTCCACATCCCTGGAACTCTGTGGAAACCTGCAAAAACCTCCTAGAAGCGTGACTTCTCCTCTCCTGTTTCTAACCTCATCCCATACTACCTCAGTAGACAAGTCTTCATCAAAAGTTCTTTCAGCCACTGTTATGCTGCCCTTAACTAACAAGGCCACACCTCCTCCTCTTTTACTGCCTTCCCTGATCTTAATGGAAAATCTAAATTCTGGAACCTGCAACATCCATTCCTCACCCTGCTCTATCCATGTCTCCAAAATGGCCACAACATCGAAGTCCCAGGTACCTATCCGTGCTGCAAGCTCAACTACCTTATTTTAGATACTTCTGGCATTGAAGTAGGCACACTTCAAACCAGCTTGCTGTCTGCCAGCACACTCCTGTGACCGTGAAATCCTGTCCATGTCCTCCCTACTCACATCCTCCTGTGCACTGGAACTACACCTCAGGTTCCTAAATCCCTGCTGAGCTAGTTTAAATCCACCCAAATAGCACCAGCAAATTTCCCACCCAGGATATTAGTACCCCTCTGGGTTCAAGTGAAGACCATCCTGTTTGCAGAGGTCCCACCTTCGCCGAATGAGCCCCAATTATCCATGGTACCTGAACCCCTCCCTCCTGCACCATCCCTACAGCCATGTGTTCAGCTGATATCTCTCCCTATTCCTTGCCTCGCTATCGCATGGCACAGTTAACAAACCAGGGATAACAACTCGGTTTGTTCTAGCTCTCAGCTTCCACCATAGCTCCCTGAAATCCTGCCTTACATTCCCTATTCCTCTTTCTACCTATGTTGTTGGTACCAACGTGGACCATGACTTGGGGTTGGTCACCCTCTTCCTTCAGGACCCCAAAGGTACGATCCGAAACACCATGGACCCTGGCACCTGTGAGGCAACACACCAACCGCGAGTCTCGTTCGTTCTCAACAAGCTTTCTATCTGACCCTCTAACTATTGAGTCCCCAATGATTAACACTCTCCTCTTTCCCCAACTTCCCTTCTGTGCAACAGGGACAGACACTGTGCCAGAGACTTGCACCCCACTGCATGCTCCTGGTAAGTCATTCCCCCCCAACAGTATCCAAAACGGTATATCCCACAGGGGATTACTGAACTGACTGTTATTTCCCCTTCAAACAGTCACCCAGCTTTCTTTGTGCCTAGGAGTAACTGCTTCCATGTAACTCTTATCTATCACAGCCTCTGCTTCCTGAATGATCTGAAGTTCATCCAGCTCCTGCTCCAGTTCCCTAATGCAGACTTGGAGGAGCAAGGCTTGGGTGCACTTCCTGCAGATGTACTTGGATGGGACACTAATGGCGTCCCTCACCTCAAACATCATGCAGGAAAAACATTCCTGTCCCTGCACTGCCATACCTGCTAGTCCCCTTATCAGAATATTAAAAAAAGAGAGGCTTACCTGATGTGTCCCTGGTGTTTAAATTTAGAGAAGGTGGTTGGGTGGGAGGTCCTACAAAGGTAGGGTGTCGGGTTTAGAAAACACTCACTTATATAGCTGGAGGGAAATAAGAAAAGTCCCTCCTTTCCCAGAAGCCTCTGCTCTCCGATGTCAGATGTAAAGACTCAAATCAGTGACTCATTCCTCCCGACAGGCCCCTGGTCCAAGCTCCCGCCCTTTGTGCTGCTGCTGCTGATAAACAGAAATAGGTTGATAGGTCTTGATGACACTGGATAGTTCCAAGGATGTATGTACCATTTACACACAGACTTTCCTAAATCTAACAGACCAAGATTACACCTGACTCTTGTCAAAGAATCCTGGGCCGCTATCAGAAAGAATATCTGATGCCCACGGTTATCTATGTATTTGTGTGGTTTTGCTCCTTTAAGAGAGCAGGTCCTTTCCATTCCAATTCAATGGCCGTCTGCCTCTGGGAACCTGCCACGTACAAACTACCACCTACATCCCAGTCCCACTCAACTGAAAACAAGAAACATTGGAGTTTGACCCATGACTTTAGATTAGTGATGTTTTCCAGTATTTTGCTGCAATTGAAATCGTCGTCTATCATTGCTAAAATTAAGGCCTATACTTAATAGGTTTGTAGGTAGCTCAGTTAATTACCCATCATTTTTGGACAACTAGCTCTAACAGCTTCCTGTCTCCCTTACCGCTGGGGAAATAGCCCTAGACAGAAGGAAGAAAGTCACATTGAACTCAAAGTGAACTCTCTCTACAGAGATGGTGACAAACCTACTGAGTTTCTCCAGCATTTCCATTGTTTATCTCAATTAAATTTCCCACAACCTCTACTATTGAAAGCAAAGAACCCTGATCTAATTAATCATTCCTCATGGTGCAAGTTCTTTGTTCCTGACAGCATCTTTGTCAGGCCCCTGTGTCTGCTCACTGTATGGTTATGTTCTTCCTGTAATATTAAGGAGAAAGTGAGGACTGCAGATGCTGGAGATCAGGGCTGGGAGTGTGGTGCTGGAAAAGCACAGCAGGTCAGGCAGCATCCGAGGAGCAGGAGAATGTTTTAGGCATAAGCCTTTCATCAGAGATCATCAGGAATTATGCCCAAAACATCGATTCTCCTGCTCCTCAGATGCTGCCTGATCTACCATGCTTTTCCAGTACCACACTCCCCACTCTTCCCATAATGTGGTGACTGGAAGTATAAATATTGTCCAGCTGAGACCCACCTCTGCCTGTGCTGCTAACCCACTACAGACTTCTGCAAACCCTTTGCACTGTTGCCTACTTGTAGTCAGGGTCACTCCTTGATTCTGACCCCCTGTTTGCTATTGATCTAGCAAAAGCCAATGCCTCAACTGTGGTACTGTCAATCAAAAGATTTGGCAGTCTTTGATTGGGCAGCAGCTCGTGGTAAATGGGATTTCCAATCCTAGGTTCTTAATCTTGGAAAATATCCACCTCCTGAGTGGAAGTGGCAATGTAGACCTCTTGTCAGCTTTCTAACCAACACGCAAGAATCTCAATGCCTTGATAAATTCCAGACCCTGGGTATCATTTTCAACCTTCCTCAAAACATTCAGTTGAATTAGACAACCATGACCTTTTGTCTGCTTTAAGGTGAGTTAATGTTGTAGTTTTTTTTTTATTTATTCATTTATGGAATGTGCGTGTTGCTGGCTGGCCAGCATTTATTGCCCATGCCTAGTTGCTATTGAGAAGGTGGTGGTGAGCTGCTTTTTTGAACTGCTGCAGTCCACCTGCTGTGGGTTGACCCACAATACCATTAGGGAGAGAATTCCAGGAATTTGACCCAGTAACAGTGAAGGAATGGTCATATATTTCCAAGTCAGGATGGTGAGTGGCTTGGAGAGGAACTTGAAGGTGGTTGTGTTCTCCAATATCTACTGCCCTTGTCCTGCGGTCTTGTGTTTGGAAGGTGCTGTCTGAATTTCTGCAGTATATCTTGTAGATAGTACACACTGCTGCTACTGAACATCAGTGGTGGACAAAGTGGATGTTTGTGGATGTAGTGCCAATCAAGCAGGCTGCTTTGTCCTGAACGGTGTCAAGTTTCTTGAGTGTTGTTGGAGCTGCACTCATCCAGGTAAGTGGCGGGTATTCCATCACACTCCCCAGACTTGTACTTTGGTGGAGTGTAGGTGATGTCATGCTCATGTCACCGGGCTATGTAATCCAGAGGTTCCAGCTAACTTTTTGGGTATATGTGATCAAATCCCACCATGACAGCTGAAATTTGAATTCATTTAATAAATCTAGAATATAAAGATAGCCTTATGACTACCCTTTCTGAGACTGTTATTGGTTGTTGTAAAAACCTAGTTGGTTCAATGTACTCTGCGGAAGGAAATTTATCATCCTTACCTTGTGACTCCTGGCCCACAGAAATACAGTGGACTTTTAACTACTGTCTGAAATCTACTAAGTTCAATTGTAATTATGGATAGACATCAAATGCTGACTTTGCCAGCAACACCCACAACGTGTGAAAAAAGAAGTCATGCTGACTGTCTTTGTAAACCAATGGTATTCAAAATGATAATTTATTCTGTCCCTTAATTGCATTAATATTTCCAGTGCTGATGTTATTCTGACTGGCCAGTAATTTCTGTTATTTTTAAACAACAGCATAAAACTAGTAGTGAGTGTGACCAGTATTAATTATGTTTAAGGAAGGTCAGTGAAAAGCAGAATTGGGTTTGACAGAAACATTAAAAAGAAATGGGATGAGTACTTGAAGGGAAGGAAAATAAAGAATGTGATTGGGAAAATAGCATGGGAGTAAGATTAATTGAATAGCTTTGTGAAGGAGGTGGCACTAGGACAATCAGCGAAACAGCCTCTTTCTGTGCCATATTGAATGTACTAAATCCATGTTCCTATCATGTCCAAGTTCCTCCTTACCCTTTCTCATCTCCCCAGGATGTTGCGGCCAGCATTTCAGGTTGATAACTTTTCATTAGAACTGGAAGTAATTACATTTTTAATAGTTTGTAAGCAAGTGCAGAATCAGGGAAAAGGGGGAAGGAAAGAATAAAAGGAAGATGCATGATAAGTCTATACATCGAAGGAAGGATGTTGGAACGGTTCCACAGGAGGTTGACAAGAATGATCCCAGAGGTGAAGGGCTTGTCAAATGAGGAGTGTTTGAGGATTCTGGGTCTGTACTAATGGAGTTTAGAAGGATGAAGGAGGGATCTCATTGAAACTTATAGAATACGGAAAGGCCCGGAGAGAGTCAATGTGGAAAAGATGTTTCCACTGGTATTAGAGAATAGGACCCAGAGTGAAGGGACAACCTTTTAGAACTGAGATAAGGAGGGATTTCTTCAGCCAGAGGGTGGTTTATCTATGGAGCTCATTGCTACAGAGGGATTTGGAGGCCACATCATTGAGTCGAAAAGACTGAGATGGATAGGTTCTTGATTGGTAAGGGGATAAAGGGTTACAGTGAAAAGGCAGGAGAATGGGTTTGAGAAATAGATCAGCCATGGTTGAATTGGGAGCAGACTCAATGGCCTAATTCTGCTCACGTATCCTGTGGTCATAGGGTAGAGGCAGAAATTGCTGTCTAAAATCATGGTGGAGAGCAAAAGGGTTTGTTCATGAGATAATTACACAAACAAAAGATGGGTCCAGAGGATATGTCATCAGCTATAGCAAAATCATTGCTATCCCATGTAATTTCACAGTATTTAACCTAGCCAATTATAGAAAGCTTCTCCAAAGTACCATATTAATATTATTATAAAGTAACATTTTTCCAGCATTTACTTAATAGAAACTCCTCCATGCAAGCTGTAACCATAAAATTAGTAGTGATTCCTATAAAGATGTTTTTGACTCCAGGAGACAAATTAACAATTACTAATGTTGCTCCCAGATGGCAAGTATGAACATTGAGCCAAACTCATTTTCTTTCTGAAGCTAAATCTGTTTTTCCAATGTGTGACAAATCTCTCTGACAATTTTCTTTCCTTGGAACTGAAACAAGCAGCACAGTTGGCATGTGACTGATAACTAGAAATAATCAGTCAGATGTAATACGAAGATGTAAGTAACATTTTCTTTTCAGTTGCTGAAGTCAATACAATCTGCTAGTGCACGGCAGGATCCTTAAATGTAAGCGTGGAAGAAGCACATGTGACATTTTGAAAATCTGTTAAATGTCACAATGAAATGAATATGCACTGAAATATATAGATAAAAAGCAATTGTGTTGTAGCAAATCAATCAAGAGAATGAACTACCAATTCAAACCATAGAAACAAAGTTCCAGCAGTGCCCTTTAGTCACTCCATAATCTTTTTAATTGTAACTGATATTGGTTCTACAGTGGAATGAAGTTTAACCTGCTGGTATGAATGCATATCAGTGCATGTAGCAGGTTAAAAGGGTAAACATTGGAAGAAGCCAACAAGAATCCTCCAACTTGCACATTTAACTCAAAAAAGTTACAATAGAAGCCATGTGAACCCATGAGTGGAAATTGATCATTCAGTCCTTCAACTAAAATTGCCAGATGACACCATGAAGATCTAATCAGTATTTTTACAAAAGGACTTGCCATATTATTGCAAGATTTTCTGCTTGCCTGTTCAAAAAGGTGGGTTGTTATGATCCCAACTGATGGCACTACAGGACAAGTCAGATCTCAGATTCAATTTGGCCTGATAGCCTTTTAAATTTCAGTTAATAAGGTGGTCATTCACTGAAACATAGTCATGTGAAGATGCAGAGTTTCTTTAAAAAAATAACAGAAGTTTATTAAACATAATATGATACAAATAAAACAAGCCAGGTTACCTGGATAAAAAACATAGTTAGAAAGATTTTTTAAAATTCTAAGCAAAAAAAACTTTCAAGCTATTCCTCAACATTATCACTTTAAAGCGATTTATATCCAGAGGAACTATCCCTCTGTGTCAAACCTTTATGATCAACATAGCTGATTCTCTCCAGTTCTTTCCTGTGAACTATGATGTTACCTTGCATGAATATTCACAAAATAGAGAGCTTAAAATTTCACAGTTTTTTTAATAACCTGCAGGTTTATAACCAAACACACCTGTTCTGGCAGTTAGTCCATACACCATAAAAAATAAGAATAGGAGTCGGCCATTTGGCCTCTCAAGCCTGCTCTTTGATCCGAAATTCTTCACGTTTCATTTTCCTGCCCTTTCCTGTAACACTTGATTCTCCTACTGATTAAGAATCTAGCTCAGCCTTAAATACACACAAGGACTGTACCCTGTAGCTCTCTGTGGCAAGACATTCCAAAGGTGCACAAACTAAACTTTTCTACTGAGGTAATTGTACATCTCCTGAATTAGTTTGTGTTCCTTTTTTAGGAGAGAACAATATTTGCTTCTGACTGGTATGTTCTTTTCCCGAGGTTTCGCACATGAAATGCAATTTGCACGCACCAACTTCTGCAAACAGTTAAGGTTTAGTAAAGCTTATACAAGCTCGGTGACCCCCTTTGATCCATCTCACAGGCATGCGAGGTCAAGTCAAAGTGAGGCCCTGAACAAAGAAAACACATCCCCTTTATACAGGTCAGTTGGCCATGCCTACAGATCCTCTGGACACACCTCCACAGTCACATGCCACTCAAGACAAGCCCCAGTTACTCACAGTCACATTACCCCAGGCACAATGGCAGGATGAGATCACCCTCAGAGATAATGCAAATGCTAATGCCCTAACCCTGGGAAATTGTTATGCAGACGATTTCCTGACTCAGTGATTCCCCAAGACAATGCAGGTATGGCATACTTCTGGCCAGAAAGCATTTTTGGATGGATGATATTGAATTATAGCTTAACTTGACAATAGCAGGGGAGTAATAGCAAATGACTATCTAAATTAAATGTAAGTTACCATGGATGGTCATCCACATTTTTTTATGATTATTGTCCTGACCCAAAGACAGTGCAGTTTAACCCTTTAACATTACATTTATGTCCAGAGAGATATTCCCATTTAATCTTTTAACATTATGTTCCTCTCTTTTGTCATTCCATGATAACCAGCTAGGTGACACTACCAGCTTTCATAAGACTCTGACAGCCAGTGTTTAGGCAAGTTATTGATACACAACATGCAATGATTATAACAACAAAAATTACTAGTCCGCTCAGTAGATAGAATTTCTAGGACCCTTCCACATGGGAAAAAGTTCACCAGTAAAGTTCTTAAATCCAAAGTCCTTGGTGACCACTTCATCCCCTCCAAGGCGAGTAGAAAGAAGCCAGTTCTCCAAAATCCCCTTCAGTAAAGTCCAACCTGAAAACAAAATTCAGTCTGCTCTTGCATCACTCCTCAGAGAAATCTGAATTCTTGGATAAGGGCAATTAAATACTTACCAAACTGATGAGATTTCCATCCTTGTGGAGATGCGTCAAATGGAGGATACCAGTGCATCTGAGTGTGCAGTGCAGCATCAGGTTAGGTGAACATAGTGCTCTTTGCTGCTTCTGCTCCCACTCTGCTGTTAAATGTAACAAAGCCAACTAGCTGTTGTGATGTAAGTCTGATCAGTGAATCATGATGTCCCTTAAATGATTGAAAGACAAGGTAAAGCTCACATGGTTTGATGCCCATAGGAAGGCAAGTGACAAAAAGCGTACAGACCTCCTCTTGTTTTTAGTTTCTTCACTTTTCATGCTCATTACTGGGGAGCTGATTAAATCCATTGGATCAGGTTGTGGAGGGGCGGGCAGTGGTCCGAAGGTGGGCTTTACTTGTGAATGGAGAAACTCTTGAGATGATGAAAGTCTTTTTGCATTTCCTGTCTCATCTCTTCCTTGCCAAGGTGCTTATCAGTATGAAGACAGTCACACACTTAACCACACTAACCTGTGTCTGCCTAGTTCAACATTCTTTGAGTTATTAAAATCTGTTACTCTGTTCACTATGTATGTCATTATCAAGTCTTATAATTTCCATAAACTTCTAAATTGTACTGCCTAAGCCTAAACAATTCAGTCAATTATAAACCACAATCAATCATCCTCAAATCAAACCCTCGGGTACTTCATTCAGGTTATTCAAAAAATATTTTCCTTTAACAAATTAATACTTGGCTAATGTGAAAGCTGTCAGGAAAAGTAGTTCAAAATCTGGAACAGCAAGAAAACAACAAAATGTTTCCTGTGCTTTAGCAATTGAAGAGGCAGCTTCAGTTCAGATTTAAATCACAAAAATTTGTGGGAAACAAATGCAGAACATTTTAAAATATGTTCTCCAAATGTTTTGCCTTACTTGAATGAGGATCTCAATTCATTGTGTTTTGTGGGCTATGTAATAGGGCAGATTTTGATTTTACATTGAAAGTGTACAGCATTATGTCCTTTCTAAAATTATCAAACATGTAACCTTAAAATAAATTGATTGAGGACCTGATTTGTTTGAAATTCTACAATGCCTATTTAAAAAGCAACAATTTTTTTTAGGTTAGATTACATACAGTGTGGAAACAGGCCCTTCAGCCCAACAAGTCCACACCAATCCTCCGAAGAGCAACCCACCCTTCTACATCTAACACAAGAGGCAATTTAGCATGGCCAATTCACCTAGCCTGCACATTTTTGCTCTGTGGGAGGAAACCCACACAGACACAGGGAGAATGTGCAAACTCCATAGAGACAGTTGCCTGAGGCAGGAATTGAACCTGGGTCTCTGGCGCTGTGAGGCAGCAGTGCTAACCACTATGCCACTGTCCCACCCTTGCATTGGAGGTGATGCTTTCGCCAGATGACAGTATTGTATTATAATATCTTTGTTGCTGCTGTGATTTTAATGCAGAGTGTTCACAAAAGGGAGAGTGCATTTTAAGTTTGATATTTTGATAAGAGTTTAAGGAATATTAGAACTTGAAGCTGAGTTGTTTCAGTTCTGTCAATTATTGTTAAGACTTCATTGGCCCCCTTCATATTGCAAATTCAAAGAATGTTGATCTCTACCAAAGTTGCCACTGTAATTCCGACTGTTTATTTGGGAAGTTTCATTTGGAGAACATATTTTAAAATGTTCTGCATTTGTTTCCCACAAATTTTTGTGATTTAAATCTGAACTGAAGCTGCCTCTTCAATTGCTAAAGCACAGGAAACATTTTGTTGTTTTCTTGCTGTTCCAGATTTTGAACTACTTTTCCTGACAGCTTTCACATTAGCCAAGCATTAATTTGTTAAAGGAAAATATTTTTTGAATAACCTGAATGAAGTACCCGAGGGTTTGATTTGAGGATGATTGATTGTGGTTTATAATTAAAAGGATTTTCTGAACCAGTATTTTAACAAAACAAAAGATTTAAATATCAAACACTCACAGCATGGCAGAATTTACATTGAAACTTCCCCCCTCAACCCAAGTATTAGTACAATCTTAATATCAGTGTTTCTTGTTTTTTTTCTGAAGAGCTTCTGGTCAGCATTCTTCTCATTTTAATCTGGGTGAAAAATGCACACATTTGAGACCTCCCTCGGTTCACCCAGTAATGATGCATAAAATGGAAAATGAGGAGTCAAAAAGATGGAGGAGGTGGCTCCAAAAGATCCACACCAGAGTCAGACAAAAATAAATCATGTCCACAGACTCCTAATCAACCACTACGACACAGAAATAAAACACAAGCGCTAGTCCAAAATTCCCAAAGCTTCAGAAACCTCACAGCGTCTGGCGCGCACACAGAAAAAGATCACCAAAACATCCTCACCTCGGTGGAAACTGGACTGAAGAACGTCACCCCACCACCGGACAAGGCTGCGAAGGAAAGACCAGCCATACCCTCACGACAAAATCAAACCCACAAAAAATAGCCTCGCAGTGGAGCACATGGTGCCACAGTCCAGGCCACTCCTTTTCCCCCAGAACAAAGGTTCACAGAGTCGAGTTCACAGAACAAAAGCCCGGGCAAAGCTTCCCTGGCAGTCAATGCACTTTACTGTTGGAACCCGAGCAGACCAACTACACTTTCTCCCCTTTTCACCAGTGACGCCATATTGTCTAAAAGTACTTTGAAGGGGAGGTGTGTGGGACAAAGGCAACAATTGTAACAAGTACTAAATTCTAACTTTTTAATGCTCCAGAGCCTCAAATCTCACTTCTAGAGGACTTTAAACTACTTTTTCCCTCAAGGATTTTAAAATCCTTTTCAACTCTGGGACTCCAACCCAGATTTTAGCTGTGGGACTCTAACTCAGATTCACCCCTGGACTCCAACCCAGATTTTAGCTGTGGGACTCTAACTCAGATTCATCCCTGGACTCTAACCCAGATTTTAGCTGTGGGACTCTAACTCAAATTCACCCCTGGACTATAACCCAGATTTTAGCTGTGGGAATCTAATTCAGATTCACCCCTGGACTATAACCCAGATTTAACCATGGGACTCTAACCCCGGTTTTACTATGGGGACTCTAACCCAGATTTAACTATCTAGGTCTGGGGACTCTAGCCCCAGAGTTACTCTGGGGTCTCTAACCCAGGTTTAACCCTTTTCAAAACCCTTTTAGAAACCCTTTCAAAACCCAGCTTCATGCAAAGTGACTCCTTGGTGTGCAAGTGTGCAAGTTACCTCAAAGATTCCATTACTACCACGTTCCAGCAGATGAGGGGTCGACCGAGTGTTAAGTTTAGAGAGAGGGAGACATTAATGTGAAGCTTATCTTGTGGGCCCATCCATTTCATGCAACCAACACTCAGATAGACACTTATTCAGTCCACCTGGAAGCTTCATGTATGTTGGAATCCCACTGCTGCCACCATATGGCTCTTTTCCCCAAGGTTTCACACACTAGATGCAATTTGCACACACCAACTTCTGCAAACAGTTAAAGTTTATTAAAGCTTGTACAAGCTAGGTGACCTCCTTTGACCCAACCTCGCAGGCATGCGAGATTGAGTCAAAGTGAGGCCCTAAATAAAGAAAACACATCCCATTATACAGGTCAGTTGGCCATACCTACAGATGCTCTGGCCACTGCCACAGTCACATGCCACTTACGACAACCTCCAGTTACTCACAGTCACATGTTGCCCCAGGTACAATGCAGGATGAGATGATCATCCTCAGAAATAATGCAAATGCTATTGCCCTAATCATGGGGAATCATTGTGCAGATGATTTCCTGACTCAGTGATTCCCCAAGACAATGCAGGTGCAACATACCTCTGGCCAGAAAGCATTTCTGGATGGAAGAGATTGAATTATAGTTTAACTTGACAATAGTAGAGGAGTAATAGCAAATAGCTGTCTAAATGAAGTGTAAATTACAATGGATGGTCATCCACATTCTTTCATGATTGTCGTGTCCACCCAAAGACAGTGCAGTTTAACCCTTTAATATTGTATTAATGTCCAGAGAGAGATTCCCATTTAATCTTTTAACATTACATGACCTCAGAGAAATCTCCTTTGAACTGACCAAATTCTTTTAATCTCTGGGTTTCCTTAGACAAAGTCGGTCCTTGATTATTCTGATCCACAAGCAAGATAATGGCCTTCAACATTTGCATTCCTTTTTGTAAACCAGCACAGTAACAAACTTCTGTTAATAGTCTCGGAGTCTCTTGCAATCTGACATATATTGGATGAGATAACTGCTCCCGAAAGTGTTTTTTAAATCTCTGAAAATTAACCATACCATATGATACAATTTTTAAATCTAAACTCTAACATATATCTTTATATAAATCAGTCACCCTTCATCAGAAGGTTACATCAGTATATAACAGGAAAGCAGCAGGGCCAAGGGAGGTAATTGCCTGCCACTGTCTTAACTGCTTCCTGCCCAGTTTCTGCCATGTGGAAGAGTTAAAATCAGGCCCATTACATCACAAACTGTATACTCTGGTGTTTTGCTACACAGATACCTGAAATGCCCTGAGGGAATCATCTTAGTCAAGCGGGCATAATTTCTGATGAAGGATTTCAGACAGATGCTTACATTTAATATGGATTTCCTCCAAATATAACAGATGGACAATAACTTTCATGATAAAATCTACTAAACCTTAAATTGTAGCAGATGGGTAATGTTCAAAAGTACTCAAGCAAGTCTAAACACTTAAGGTATCTGATATGGAATGCTTGAATTGACTTTATTTGGTAAAATTATAATGATTTTCACTAACCATTCATTTTGGCTGAAATTAAAATCCTGAAACATGCTCTTACTGCTTAAACATTCTTGTAATTATTGTTAGGTTATGTTATCTACTTGTCTAATTATTGTTCTGCATTGTCTAATTCTAGCTATCAGTAGAAATGTTCTTATAATAAGGTTCTCATTACAACTTAAAAGGGAATCACTTTCATGAAAAAGTATTTACCGCAGTCTTAAAATGCAAAGTTAAACCAATTCTAACAAAGTCAACACATTAATTTTATCGGATTCCATCCCCCCTAAACCAAATGGTTTGCAAACATTGCTTCATGAATATAATGTCCCTTTAATGATATGTTCTGCATTTACTTGCTGAACAGAAGTACGTGGTATGTAAAATTTCAGATCCATTGTTCCAACTTGCAATTATGTTTGTTGGGTAAAATTGGTTGTGCAATTTGCAGTATTTTCTCACATAGACAATCATATTTTGCAAGGTGCAAGCTTTATTCATTTTGCTGAATATGCACAATAAATAATTAACAAACTACAACATTTTGATCTGTGATGAATTCTGCTCTAATATGTAAGTGATATGTATTTTTTTTCGGCAGGCTATAGTACAATGAACAAAATGGATAAAAGGACATTGATTATCTCCAGGCATATTGTAAATGTGCATAGGGAAAAATCACATCTTAAATATAGTGTTCCAGAGTTAAAATGAGTAAACAACGTATATTCCATACATTTTAGTGTTTGCCATAGAATATCACAATGAATCAAACGATTCCATGAACATGATATTTGAAGAAAAGTCACATTGGACTTGAAGTGTTAACTCTTTTTCTCTCCTTGTGGATGTTGCCAGACCTGTTGAGTTTCTTCAGCATTTTCTGTGTTTGTTTCAGATTTCCAACATCTGCAGTATTTTACTTTTATTATATTGAATTTGTCTTGCAGAACTCATTTGAGTTTTAGGAGAAAGTGGGGACTGCAGATGTTGGAGAGTCAGAGTGGAAAAGTGTAGCACTGATAAAGTACAGCAGGTCAGGCAACTTCCGAAAAGCAGAAGAGTTGACATTTCGGGTAAAGGCCCTTCATTAGGAATGTGGGGGTGGTAAAATCCACTCAATCCCAGGAACCGTAGTATTGCTGTTTTGCTTTTGCATTCCATGAGGCCACCTGTCCATGTCCAATGACATGTCCCATGAAGGTGGCTTGCGCTTTGGAAAATTCACTTTTAGCGAAGTTTATCACCAAGTCTGCCTCCCAAAGTCGATCAAGCGATTCTGATAAATGTTACAAATGTTCTTTCCATGTATGACTAAAAAAATCACAGGTCATCAATATCTATGACACAGTTGAGTAATCTGGCAATTACCTTATTGGTTAGTCTCTGAAATGTAGCTGGCGCATTTTTCATACCAAACGGCAGTCCATTTGGCATTACGAAGATGTGTTGTTGTCTTCGCTCTTTCAGAAAAAGGTACCTGCCAGTTCCCTCTGAGCAAATCCAACTTATAAATATAAGTTGCTTGTCCTACCTTTTCAACACAGTCTTCCAAACGCAGAATCGGATATGCGTCAGACTTTGTAACTGCATTGATTTTGCGATAGTTCACACATAGTATTAGGTGCCATCTGGTTTGGGAGCAATTACTATGGGTGAGCTCTAGTTGCCGTAACTCACTTTGACTATGTTGTCTTGAAGCATGCATTCAATCTCCATCTGAACCTGTGCCAACTTTATAAGGTTATGCCTATAAAAGCATCTCCTATATGTACATCATGCATAATTAGGTTAGTATTCTCAGCTTATTTCCAGGTATCTCCCCACGTGATCGTAGTAACTCTTTAAGGACATGTTGATTTTCCTCTGGAAGGTAACTCTAATTTATCCCAATTTTTGACAACTTCCTCATTGTCCATCTTAATTTGTGGAATGTCCAATTCAGAATCCTCTGAACTTGGTCCTTCCCTCTGTGTTGTAACCAATAATACAGACTCCTTTGGCTTTCCTTCCCTGTCAAAATACCTATTGAGCATATTCACATGACACACTCTGTGAGATTTCTTTCTGTCTGAAGTCCTTATCAAATAGTTCACCTCACTAATTTCCTTTCAACTTGATAAGGTCCACTAAACCTTACTTTTAAAGGTTCATCTATCACTGGAAGTAACACTAACATCTTATCTACGATAGCAAAATTGCCTATTTTTGATTTCTTGTGTGCTTCCTGTTTCATTGTATGCTGTGGTACTTTTAAATGCTATCTAGCCAACTCACCTATTCGATTTAATCATTCCCAAAAATTTGACACATAGTCCAAATATGTGGTCTCTGAATTCTGACTTGCCAATTTGTCCTTAATCAATTTTAGTGGTCCTCTCACTTCATGCACAAAAAACTAATTCAAATGGACTGAATTTGGTTGATTAATTTGCTGTATCCAAATGAATTCCCTTATCACAATCATCTGGATAATCTTGCCCTCAACAGGATCATTAATGTCTACTGCCACCTTTCAAACACTCCCTGCAATTCTGGATGGTATGCAGTAGATTTGAATTGATTTATTCCTGAGCTGTCCATAACTTTCTTGAATAATTTTGATGTAAAGTTTGACCATTGATCTGATTGTAGCTCTGTGGATAGTCCATATCTAATGAAAAATTTGAGTAATTCCACTACAATCTTTTTCACTGTGATATTGCATAACAGATTGCCTCTTGAAATCGACTGGACACATCCATTATTGTTAACAAATATTGATTTCCACTTTTTATTTTAGGCAGTGGTCCTATGCAATTAATTAAGACTCTTGTAAAAGGTTCCTCAAATGCAGGAATAGGTATTAAAAATGTGTTTTTTATTACTGCCTATGGTTTTACAATTACCTGACATGTATAACATGTCTGGCAAAATTTAACTGCATCCTTGTGCATTCCAGGCCAGTAAAAATGTTTTTGTATTTTAGTTTGAGTTTTTCTCACCCCTAAATGATCCCCTATTGGTAGTTCATGTACCACTCGTAACGCCTCCTTCCTATAATCCACTGGCAATACGACTTGATGAATTTTTGACCATTTCTCATCTGCCTGAATATGTGATGGTCTCCATTTCCTCGTTAAGATATCATTTTTAAGATAGTAGCATTCAGGGATAACATTCAGATTTTTTCTGTGTATGCCTTTTAAAACAATTGCTTTAAATTTTCTTCTTTCTGCTGTAACTCAGTTAATTTATCTGAGCTAAAGGTGTCAGCTGTGTCATCTTTCTGTTCCTGATTCGTCTCAACCATCTGATCAAACAGGATCTCTGCTAATTCCACTTCAACTTTCTTATCTGTACTCTTTGATGTCTCCTGTTTCAACTGGTGACTTTGTGACCCTGTTACCATACAGTTGGGAAAAATCCCAAGATATGTGTCTTGCAATATTTCAGCTTCCTGAGTTTTCATTGGTTTTCAACCACAGTAGGCAGTACTTCTATCTGTGAACCAGCTATATTGTTAGCAAGAACAAATTGTATTCCTGAAGCTGAGAGTTTGTCCAGTACTCCTACCACTACTTCTTCATCCTTCACTCAACATTCTAACCTCACTCTACACAATTGAGTGCTTCTTGTCTTACCATGAATTCTCGTTACTAGTACCTTTTCTAACAATAGCCCTTCATAGATACATATCTCCTTATCTTTAAACTTCAAAGATTGAGAAGATCCTGTATCTCTTAATATTGTAACCTCTTTAACTACAGCTCCTGGCCTATGCGAGTAAACTTTACCTTCACAGGTATATGGTTTAAGATGATATGGCACTTCCTCCTTAACTAACCTTTGACCAGCTTGTACATTCTGGTGCAGCTTTCTAGCCTCCACTGCAGCTCTCCACTTCCACTCCAACAAAATTCAATGGCATATCCTGTTTTCCTACATCTGGCTTCCCACTGCTTTTCCTAGCCCACCAATACTGCAATTTCATGTGGCCTACTTTATTGCAGTGAAAGCACCAGAGCTTTTTAACTTCACATTCTCCTTCAAGGGTTTCCTTTTTACCCTGTGGTAAGTTATCCCTATGATCTTCACCGAGATCTACCTTTCCCTTTCCACATGAGAATCTCTCTTTTCCCCAATTTCTATCCTTCATGGATTGAAATTGATTTTGGAAGCCAAACTTTGATTTATGGACCAACTCATAATCATCAGCCATTTCAGCTACTAATCTTACCGTTTTAACTCTCTGCTCTTCCACATGAATTCCCACTACTTCAGGAAGTGAATTTTTGAGCTCTTCCAAAATAATTGTCTCTCTAAGGGTGTCATGGGTTTGCTTTACTTTTAATGCCCTTATCCACTAATCAAAATTGCTTTGTTTGATCCTTTCAAACTCAATGTAGGTTTGACCAAGATACCTCCTTAGATTCCTAAAATGTTGACTGTAGGCTTATGACACAAGTTCACATGCACTTAAGATGGCTTTCTTCATCTTAGGGGCGGCACGGTGGCACAATGGTTAGCACTGCTGCCTCACAGCGCCAGAGATTGACCAAGATACCTCCTTAGATTCCTAAAATGTTGACTGTAGGCTTATGACACAAGTTCACATGCACTTAAGATGGCTTCCTTCATCTCCTCAAACGCTCCAGATACCTCTTCTGATAGTGATGCAAATACCTCACAAGCTTTACCTACACAAAACCCACATGGTCACTGGCCACTGCATTTGTTTAAGCCACCTTTCAAATGAGATGAAAAAGGCTTCCACATCCTTCTCATCAAATTTAGGCAATTTAAAGAGATCCTCACCAGGCCTTTGGCTACATTGAGTTTGCTCACCCTCACTCTCTTCCTCCCTAAGCTTACCTTCAGCTTTCTTCTCCATCCTTTTAAGATGACTTGCCTGTCTAAGTGCCAACTTCTGAAATTCAAACTCCCTCTCTATTTTCCTTTCCTCTCTTTTCTCTCTCTTTTCTCTCTCTTTCCTCTGCTTTTAATCATAATTCAAACCATTTCATTCCTGTTGCTCTTTCCTTGTCTTTTGCCTCTAACAAGCTGTTCAATTTTCAATTGAATTTTAATCATCTCCAAAGATTCTGATGGCATTTCCAGCAAATTTAAATGCTGAGCTATTGCTGTAATTATCTCACTTTTTCTCACGGAAGGAGGCAGCTCCAACTCCAGATTGTCTACTAATTCCAGCAGTTTGGCCTTATTCCCCTTTTCTAAGGCCCCCAAAGTCACTTCTCCCAACCCTAGAAAACTCTTGGTGACTGAAAGAGCCATTGCTATCCCAAGCACTGTTTAAACCAATTGAATTCGACACCCGGAACAAAACACCTATCGATTGCTGACTTCAAGTCCAGCAACCCTAACCCCAAATCGGAACTATAGAACAAAACCCGCAAAGAGCCCCCAATCTGTTATGGACTTCAAAACATTTCAAGAATTTAGCCCGGACCTTAACTTTGCAAGTTGTTTTAATTTGGTGTAAAGTGGATATTCCAGGAGGGATGCAGCTGGTCTAACCACTTAGGTTTAAACAAAACTGACTTTATTTGCAAGATCACCGAATCAACCACAAACAAAAGAGAACAGAGTATAGAATAACAACTAATCCAAAAACCCAACCGACTATCCCAACTTAATGATGCTGTTCCAAATTCCTGCAACAATCCCCATAAACACCCTTTGGCACAAACGTTAAAATCAAACACAGGGTCTTACAGGAGAGATGTCAAAGAAAGCGAGAGATGGCAGAGAGATTCAGCATGGAACAACTTCTTCCATGTAGCTGCTGCTTCTACTAGCATCCTCAAAACTGACTGGCTGCTTGCTCTGAACAACCAGACTACTAAAAAAATTCCAAACCAAAATAGAGATAAACTGAACTGGGAGAACTGGCCACTTCCCTTTCACTATACAAGTGTTTATTTTTTAAAACTTACAAGCTTCTTCAAGTAGATCAAGCCTGACATTTTGGAACCTGTGTCACTTTTGAAAGAAACCAAGGACAACATAACCTTGTTAAAGGAGCAGCATCATCACAAGATGAAACATGAGTGTAAGCTAGCTCGAAATATAAAAGAAGATCGGAAGAGATTTTTATATATCTAAGAGGTAAGAGAAAGGCAAGGGTAAACATTGGACAACTGAAAAATGAAGCAGGAGAAGAGGTAATAAGGTGCAATGAAATGGTGGATGAATTGAGTAGGTACTTTGCATCAGTTTTCACAGTAGAAGACATCAACAGCGTACCAGAACTTCAAGGGAGTCAGGGGGCAGAGGTGAGTGTAGTGGCAATTGCTAAGGAGGAGGTGCTAGGGAAGCTGGAAGATCTTAAGGTGGATAAATCACCCAGACAGAATGGATGCACCCCACAGTTCTGAAGAGATGATTTAGGAGATTGTGGAGTCATTAGCGATGATCTTTCAGGAATTATTGGAGTCAGGGAGGGCCCTACAGGACTGGAAAGTGGCTAATGTAATGTTCCTGTATAAGAAGAAAGGGAGGCAGAAGACAGAAAACTACAAGCCAACTAGGCCTTGGTGGTTGGAGGCAACAAGCAAGTCAGATGAAGGAGAGGCAGTGGATGTTACCTATTTGGATTTCCGGAAGCCCTTTAAAAGGTGTGGAAATGGAGCTGCTAAATAGTCTGCGGGCCTGTGGTATTACAGGAAAGGTACTGACATGGATGGAGGATTGGCCTATGGTATTAGGGGAAACATACTGGCATGGATAGAGGATAGATCTCCTGAGAGAGTAGAGATAATGGGATCTTTTTTAGAACCATAGAACCTCTATAGTTTGGAAGGATGCCATTCTGCCCAATGAGGCCATGCCGATCCTCTGAAGAGCATCACATTCAGACCCACCCATTCCTGTAACCTTGCATTTCCCATGGCTAGTCCACTTAGCCTGCACATCCCTGAACACTTTGTGTAATTTAGCAATGCCAATACACATAATCTGCGCATCTGTGGACTGGAACATCCAGAGGAAACCCACGTTGACACAGGGAGAATGTACCTATGCTACACGTCCATTAGTCTGTTGAAGCACCAGAGTCCCAGGGGAAAGCATTCTTCGCCTGATACATTGGCTCACTGATTTCATCTGTTAAATTCACAATGTTTACTTATGCAAGATTGAGGTTTCAAGTGCTTGCGGTTTCTGCTACTGATATTTTAAAGGAGCTGGATGATTAACACTTTTATTGGCTTGTAGTAAAAGAAGTGTTATTCCAGAAAGTGAAAAGTAACAAATTAATGACTCTGGTGGATGCGTTACTGGCAGCAGTTACTAACTCTCTGGTGGCATTGGTGAGCAATTTACAGCTTTCAGCCTCTGTTGGCTAGCTGTTCTTGGAAAGAGAATTTCAATGGCCTTGATCTCAGGCAAGGTTTACTGCTGTTTAGTCAAGTGCCTGATGGACACTTAATTCAGTGCATCTTCCCAAAGTCAGGCAACATGGATTGTTGCTGCCTCTCCACTCAGCTGCCAGGATCCCCATCACTGACATAACATTTTGCCCTTTATGTGCAGAAATGTTCCCCAATTTCATTTCTGAAAGATCTGCCTCTTTATTTTAGACTCTGCTGCATTGTCTTTGGCTCCCCAACTATCAAAAACAGATTTGTCCAATTTGATCTCCACTTTAAAACTTGAAAATTTCAATGAAATAACTGAAATTTCCTAAATTCTCAAGAGTACAACTCTATATTCACATAATTTTTGTTTGTGATATAGTAATTTGATGTTTGAAGTACAAATATCATTTTGGTAGATAGGGCTGCACTCTTTTCAAGATCAGTGTATCTTTCGGAAAGTATGGTGCCCAGAATTGCTCATATTAATCCGGATCTGCTCAAACTAGGGCTCTTTTGCAGCTGAAACAGGGCTTGTACATCTTTGGATTCTAGTGCTCTCAACTTATAGGCTAGCACTTCATGATGTTTTGTACCAGTTCAGAATAGTTTAGTATTCAATGTATCTGGGTCCCTAATGTTTTTAAGGACCTCCGTTGTATCAAGTATTTCATAGTTGTGAAGAGGTCTATGAGGAACGCCACCTTGCTCAATCTGATCTCGGTCCAGGGAGTTGGCCATGGTCAGTCAGGCACTTGATTTGATTAGGGTCCAGGAATCCCTGTTCTTCTAGCCTGGGGATTGGGCTACAGTCAGTCCTGCACATCAAGTTGGACAAGCTGGGAAGAATAGGTCAGTCAATTGGGGAGCTGTAGAGATATTAGTCAGGGGTTTGATCTTTTGTTGCCTGTCAGTCTTAGGGATGGATCATGATCAGTGCTGGAAGTTTGGGCAGTAGAAATCAAGGGGCTTATCAGGATCATTCCAGGCTGAGCTGGGGGAAGTGGGAAACTAAAGTGTGGTTTTGGAGCCATTACATGAGGATTAGAGGGAGTAATGACTGTGAAGGAGGCAACTCCAAACATAAGAGTGGGATCTTTTACAGCTTAGGAGGGCATGGCATTTTTGCAAATCACTCCATCCTGGTTTCAGTGGTGGGAGCAATATATTCTAAATGTGAGTATGACTACTTAGTAGGCCAGGGACTGTGGGGGGGAAAGTGCAGATATTGATAGCTAAATCAATAGATAAATCATTCAGAAGAAGGGTCACTGGACATGAAATGTTAACTGCTCTCTCTCCATATAGATGCTGCCAGACCTTCTGAGTTTTCCCAGCAATTTATGTTTTTGATTCTGATTTCCAGCATCTGCAATTCTTTATTTTTTATTTGTTTAGTTAAATCAAAAGGTTAGATTGGAACATGGGGAACCTCAAACCTGGTTGGGTTGACTGGGACAGCTATACAAAAGAGTGTGTGGACAGTGGAGGTTGAGTCTTGACTTTCAGACAGAATGTATAATTCACTCTGAGACTCATGAACTGGATACCATTCCATCTTCCACCAAATCTTAACTGCAATATGGTGGCATAGTGGCTCCGTGGTTAGCACTGCTGCCTCACAGTGTCAGGGACCACGGTTCAATTCCACCCTCAGGTGACTATCTTTGTGGAGTTTGCACATTCTCCATGTCTGAGTGGGTTTTCTCCCATGGTCCAAAGATGTGCAAGTTAGGTGAATTAGTTGTGCCAAATTAGCCTGCAGTGTGCGTAAATTAGGTATGTTAGCCATGGGAAATATAGGATAGGAGGATGGACCATATTGGGATGATCTTCAGAGACTCAGTGTGGACTTGTTGGGCCAAATGGCCTGTTTGCACACTGTAAGGATTCTATACAGAACTGAGGAAAAAACATGGTTATCACCATACTCATGGTGGGTGATGTAAATTTGTTTTGATTTGTGTGCAGGGTCAGTGTGCACATGTGGGTGATTAAAGAAATTTTAAGGACATTTATATTAGTTAAGCATCAATAGACTCAATAATAACATACATATGGCATCAAATCACCCTGCTTGTGCAGTTCATGGATTGACTAGCCATACATGTTATAAACCTTGGTCACAAACAGTCAAGGCAATGCTACCGATTATGGCAAATCATTCCAATTAATCTTTATGAAGCAAAAGTAATCACACCTGACATAAAAAGTGTCAACTATACTTGTCAGTTCTCCAACATAGTCCAAACATCCCACAGCTGCACTGCTTTCTTCTTACAATGAACTCAAAGCGTTTTTTAATAATATGGACCCTTATATTCAATGTTGTATTTCATGGCTGATGTCAGGGTGAGGAGGGGCGATTTGCAAACTAGTACTACCACAGTATTCCATTGTATTTGCACATCAGAGCTTTTGATATATCCATCTGTATAAGATATAATACCTCAGGGGTCTATTTAGAGACATTTCATGTCTCTCCTTTTCCGAGGCCTCTCTGTCCTAATGTATCACAACCCACAGTGCAGCCTCATTTGGTTTGCTGCAACTTCTCAGGAATCACATCACCGATAAAGTGCCAAATTTCAGATTGTCACAGTCAGAGAATGATAGTGCAGACAAATTGAGGCAATGGAAAGGTGTCATTAGGCCCAGGACCAACAGGTACCACCAACAGATGCTGTGCACCCTTGATGTGAGGAAGCCACAGCTGAAGTAAGCTCCCATGATGCAGAGGAAGGTTTGAAGGTCCTGAATGTAATGACTTCACTGCCATTTCATCTGAATGACTGAAGCCCAGTACAGGCCCAGGATGAGGATGGCCCAGGACACTTTACCAGAACTGTACCATTTGCTCGAGCAGGACTTGCTGTCTGAAGCAGTGAGTGGCCAACCTGCCCCAGTGACTCTCAAGGTGACAGAAGTACTTTAATTTTATGTGACTAGCACATTCTAAAAATCATTTTGGGGCCTGTGTGCAATCTCCCAATCCTCAACCTTCAAATGTGGCAACGATGTTACCTGTGCAATTTGTACAACATGTTACTCCTTAATCTCTCTACCCTGTGTCAAGATCAGCCCAAGTAGTGGGATGTTACAATATCTCTGGCTTTTCCCAGGTGCAGGGTGGTACAGACTGGACAAACATTTACATTTTCATATTATAATGTGGCTGAATTAATTAATAGGAAAGAGTTCCAAATAATCAATGCACATTTTATTGGTAATCCTTGCTATTACATTTTTGAGGCCAGTGTCAGGAATCCTGGAAGTTGCCATAATGTCTGTACTGTTGCTAACTCACACATTCCTGCCTCATTCCAAGGGCCAAATGACATAGGAGAACTGCTGTGAGTTAGGGACTATCCTCTCCAATCTGATGTTTTCATTAAGGACCCCTGTCTGGAAGAATGCAGATGCAATGCCGTTCACTCTTTCATTAGAGCTTTGTGGAACAGACAGTAGGGATCCTCAAAATGAGGTTCCAATGCTGGGATTGATCTGGAGGCAAGCTGCAGTTCACTATAGATAGAGTGTGCTGTATAACCCTGACCTACTATACTTTGCACAACTGGAGCAGGCGAAGAGCAGATGGTACGGAGGCTGAGGAGCTTGGAAAGCAGCAGCAGTCTTCCAAGGAGGAAGATGAGGACACTAAATGGGAGAAACATCATTTTCACTGGGATACAGCAATGCTGCCTTAGGCAAAACAAGCCAGGCAATACCTAACTGAAACCTTCTTCCAAAAATCTAAGTTGGATGACTGGGTGATTACATCACTGCAGCACATACCTTCTGTGCCCAGAAACACCGCTGAGCTTGGAAACTATCCCTAACCAGACTAACCGGGTTAGGTGTCAACATGTCTGTTGGCAATCCTGAAGACTGAGAGCAGCTGTCCTATCAATTACTCCATCCACAAGGATCTCCAGGTCCCTGTCTGTGAATCTGGGATGCAGGCATCCTTTTCTTAGCTATCTCTTTTTGAAACATAGTGCAGCAGAATATTTGGAATGGCCATGGTGCAGCCCTTGAACTAGTGTGTTAAAGGGGTTTAAATATGGTGCCCACAGTCTCTACACTGTACGGTCCCATCAGCGGTGAGTATTTCAGTTTCTGAGAGTGCATGATTCAACAAGAAGTGCACTGTGGAGCATGACTGTCTAATTAATGAGATGAACAAAAGAAGTTTGCATGACAGATGTCACCAAGGCCCATGCGAGAAACCCTCCTCGAAATTGATACTTATACAAAATTTTGGGGGGAGTTCTGCCCGTTAGCTTCAATGTTACTGTTATGTTGCTTATGTTAGTTTTAGTGCATTCCTATCTCTTATTTAATACCGGCTTCCTTGAATTTCAGGCATTCTGAACTCTTTCTCTGTTATAAATGCTATTGGAAAATAATTACGGGCACCATATCCTGATAGCAATGGATAAGAGGACACATTGCTCTCGCACACTCTATTTCTTAACATAATTAACAGAAATCTTTTTTGTTGGTTTTGATTGCATGGCAAATTTCTTTCATGCCCTCTTTTTACGACTGTTGGAGTGCAATCTTAAAGGAAATTTCAGGGCCAACACCATGGGCACCAGTCAAAGGCATCTGATATGTGCCAAGTGCTAAGAACCCTCATTGCACATCTAACTCTACTTACAGGATGTTTCTGCTGTATTGCAAACTGTGCTAACTATGAATGTAATGCTGCAGCAAAGACACTTTGCACTCAGGAACATACACCCAGACTCAGTGGCTGCATCATCGGGCTCTTCATTTACTGCTATAGTGCTCACTCACTCATGCTTTGCATTTCCTTGCCTTTCCTTTTTGTACTTTGCTCTGTCAGCCAGAGATGCCAGAGATGCCGCCGTGTGGGCGGCACGGTGGCACAGTGGTTAGCACTGCTGCCTCACAGCGCCAGAGACCCAGGTTCAATTCCCGCCTTAGGCGACTGACTGTGTGGAGTTTGCACATTCTCCCCGTGTCTGCGTGGGTTTCCTCCGGGTGCTCCGGTTTCCTCCCACAGTCCAAAAATGCAGGTCAGCTGAATTGGCCATGCTAAATTCCCCGTAGTGTTAGATAAGGGGTAAATGTAAGGGAATGGGTCTGGGTGGGTTGCGCTTCGGCGGGTCGGTGTGGACTTGTTGGGCCGAAGAGCCTGTTTCCACACTGTAAGTAATCTAATCTAAGTAATCTAATCTAATCTAATCTTAATTACTGCTATTGTACTGTGTGGTTTAGCACAGACACAATAGTTATCGTAGTTATCAATAGGTCTCTGCCAAGTCAAGGAGGATAGCCTTTGCTCAGTGCTGTAAGTTGAGTGCAGTGCTGTAAGTTGAGTGCAGTGCTGTAAGTTGAGTGCAGCCTGCTCAGGACGGTCAGAATCAGGATCCTCGCATCATAAGTGTAGAGGTGTTGAATGATTGGCATAGATGTTCCTACTGGTGTAGACGGGGACATGTCCCGAGCAGAGGTGGGCAGAGACATGTCCTGAGTGGGCAGAGCAGAGGGCATGCTAGGTGAGTGACATCAGGGCTTCGGTTGGGTGAGAGCAAGTGGGGTAGGTGTTGCAGGCAATAATGTGAGTGGTAGAGTGTGAGCCTTGGAGATAGCAGAGAAAGCATGATGGCACTTACCCTGGTAGAGTGGAGAAGGACATTGGCCTTCTTTATACGTGCCTAGCATTCCTTCAGATGGTTGAAACTGCTTTAACCCAGGCTGGCATAGTCTAGTGACGTGACCTCCTCTGCTGGCTCTGGGTGAAAAGGAAGTTCCACATTGGCACCACTCCACCCAACAGGGCCTCCAGCACCTGCCCACAAAGCGCAGCACCGATTTCCTCCTGTCTGCCATTTCCCAGGCAAATACGAAGCACCTTTGGATTGACAGTGCTCGTTTGGTGCCCAACAAGCTTTTAAAGATCACATGAGGTGGTGGGGTTTCAGTAGATATCCACTGAGTGGTGAGTTGTTCCAAATAGCGGTCATGGTAAGTTGAGGCAGAAATTGAACCATGGCAGACACCATAGTGACACAGCGGGGAAGTAATGAAGGAAGCTTTGTAAGCTAGAACAAGAAAACGTATTCAGCCTTGCAGCAAGAAAAACCTCAAAGAAACCTCAAAGCATCTCAGACTTAGCCAAAAATGTAAGATTCAGGCTTAGGTGTCTGTTTTCGGCTGTTCCTCCTATCCTTCTTAATTACTAAAGTCTGCTATTTTCTGCACTTCTGTATGCTTTTTCTTTTCATTTTGTGTGGTTGCTTACACATTAGTTATCTATGCCTATTTTTTGGCAAATGGAACTCTTAGGGTATTAACTACTTCATCACATTAAACTTCTCTTTGATCTTCTTTCATGTTATCTATTAATCTCTTGCCCAATTTACTGTAGACAATCTCAATTTTCACATTGAAGTCAGCTTAGTTGATCTAGGATCTCAGTAGCTGTTCTGCGTTCCTCTTTTTTCACTACATCTTTGATGATGGTTAATGGAAAAGGATGACATTAAGCATTGTTTTTAAAATTATTTTCAAATATATACTTACTGAACAAAAGACATGCACTAATGTCCCAAGGTTAAGTGGAACAAAAGTCAGGCAGGTAACAGCCAGAAAGCGAGAGGTGGCGAGAGGTGGATGTGAACTATCAGACCATAGGATCCTGCTAGCCATTTCACAAGTAAATAGATACATCAAAACAAGCGAGATTGGGACATCTCACCAGAGAGGAGGAGAAGCTCAAGCAAAAGAAGATTAAAGAAGACCATTCTTGTTCCTCTGGGTTTCACATGAAAGATAGATTGTTTTACCCACCTAGGCCTCCTCTGCGTCCAACTTCTCAACTCATGAGTTCACATGGCAGTAAATAGCTTGCCTTCACAGACCTCTGTTAAAAATGCCATTGGGGATTGATTATTTTGAGAACTGACTCTCATATATTTGCAAGGTTCCCACCCACTTTATGCAGGCTCTTCATCTGACTGTCATACCTTGCAGGTTAGTATCGGATACAGTGAACCCAGTGTTAAATTCCAAGTCAGTAAATAACCTGTACATTGTTAAATCCAGTTGTCTGAATTTTGCCATCTGGGTCACGTTAAATTTTCAATGCCCAATTGCAACAACAGGGATTAAAACTAAATATACTTTTTATGATTTATGATGGAATATTTGGCATGCAACGCTAACAATTGATTTAATGATCCTATTGCCATTTATTACTGCACGTCATTTTATGATCAGCAGGGTGTAACCACATTTTACAAATTACGCTATATAATTTACAAAAGTTAATATTAGAAATGGACAGACTACTTGTGACTGTGTTGAGGCATGAAGTACTTTACTGGGGAGCTCCATGGATGACTTTTCCAATGAACACCACATTTGAATTGCCTATTTAAAATTGATGAGTTTCACTAAAATATAAAAATAAGCAAAGCAGCAAGTTCACTTCAGGTGGAAAGCTAACATTGGAGACCAGTTTGGAAAGATTGCACAATTGTAATGGTCTTCTCTTTTTTAAACCTGACTTATTATCGAATCACAAAAAATATTGTACAGAAGGGCGCGTTCAACACATCACATCTCTTTCAATTTCCTGCTTTTGCCCCATAACGTCACGCTTAAATCTCTGCACCAGAATGGCAGATGAACCATGCTAAATCAGTCAGGAGTGAAATCCTATATGACTTTGACTGTAATGCATTGTATCTCCATTTTGACTTTGCCCTTTTTGCAGATTTTAATCTAGTCATCCACACCATTGTTTTCCAAAGCCTTCGCTTCGTTGCCCAGCTGGTTAAGATTGCCTTGAATTAGTTTCACTGTTGCCTGTAAATCATAGTGATTCTCCACCCTGCACCATGAACTCCAGAGTCCTCCGAACATTTATTCTTGTTCCTGTACTCTTTGTCACTTACACATCATCATCCTCAACTCCTCCATTGTTTCTGTGTTGTCAAGCTGTCTGATGTTAAGTAGTAGATGAGCCGTAATTTCTTTCTGTTAAACATTAGGAAGGCTAAAGGTATTGTCTTTAGCCATCCCATAAACTGAATTCCATCACCACCAAATCAATCCCCTGCCCCAGTGATGTCAGGCTAAACAGAAGCAGCCATTACCTCAGCATCCTCTCAGATGACCAAAACCTCTTGACCAAATGACCACTAAATTTCATCTACCTTTGTTCCCAACTTATCCCATCCACTGCTGAAACATTCAATCATGCCTTCTCATCCCTGGATGGAACTGTTCAACCATTCTCCTTTCCAATCTACTGGCCTCTAATCATTGTAAATTTAAGAACAACAAAACCTTTGCTGCTACATTGTATAAACTAAATTAGCTTCTGCCCTTACATCTCAAATGAATAATTTCACATCCTAATTAAATCTGTTCATAGCTTCTGCTAACTTTCATAGAAAAGTACAGCACAGAACAGGCCCTTAGACCCACAATGTTGTGCCGAGATTTAATCCTAATGTAAAATATAGTAACTTAACCTACGCACCCCTCAACTCACTGCTATCCATGTGCATGTCCATTCGCTTAAATGTCTCCAATGACTTTGCTTCCACCACCTCAGCTGGCAACACATTCCATGCATTCACAACTCTCTGCGTAAAGAACCTACCTCTGATGTCTCCTTTATACCTTCCTCCTAATATCTTAAAACTATGACTTCTTGTACCAGTCAATCCTGCCCTGGGGAAAAGTCTCTGGCTATTGACTCTATGTATTCCACTCATTATCTTGTAATACCTCAATCAGGTCTCCTCTCTTCCTCCTTCTCTCTAGAGAGAAAAGTCCAAGCTTATTCAACTTTTCTTCACAAGGCAAGCCCTCCAGTCTAGGCAGCATCCTGGTAAACCTTCTTTGCACCCTCTCCAAAGCCTCTGTATCTTTCCTACAGTAGGGCGACCAGAACTGGACACAATATTCCAAGTGCGGTCTCACCAGGGACTTGTAGAGCTGCAGCAAAACCTCGCAATAAGGCTCTTAAACTCGATACCCTGTTAATGAAGCCAAAACACTATATGCTTTCTTAACAACCCTATCCACTTGGATGGCAAATTTGAGGGATCTATGTACTTACACACCCAGATCCCTCTGTTCCTCCACACTGCCAAGAATCCTGTCTTTCATCCTTTATTCAGCATTCGAGTTCGACCTTCCAAAGTGAGTCACTTCGCATTTATCCAGGTTGAACTCCATCTGCCATTTCTCAGCCCAGCTCTGCATCCTGTCTATGTTGCACTGCAGCCTGCAGTAGCCCTCTATACTATCGACGACACCTCCAACCTTTGTGTCATCTGCAAATTTTCCAACCCACCCCTCAACCTCTTTATCCAAGTCATTTATAAAAACTACAAAGAGCAGAGGCCCAAGAACAGAGACCTGCGCAACCCCACTTAACACTGTCTTCCAGGCAGAATGCTTTCCATCTACAACCACTCTCTACCTTCTGTCAGCCAGCCAATTCTGAATCCAGATAGCCAAATCTCCCTGTATCCCATACTTCCTGACTTTATGAATGAGCCTACCATGGGAACCCTATCAAATGCCTTGCTGAAATCCATGTACACCACATCCACTGCTCGACTGTTGTGACCTGTCTTGACACCTCCTCAAAGAACTCAATAAGATTTGTGAGGCATGACCTGCCTCTCACAATGCCATGCTGACTGCCTTTAATCATACTATGTTTTGTCAAATAGTCATAAATGCTATCCCTCAATTCTTTCCACAACTTTGCTGACCACAGACGTGAGACTGATTGGTCTGTAATTGCCAGGGATTTCCCTATTACCCTTCTTGAAAAGTAGAACAACATTAGCCTCCTTCTAATCCTCCGGTACAACTCCCATGGAGAGTGAGGAGGCAAAGATCCTCGCTAGTGGCTTAGCAACCTCCTTTCTCGCTTCCTAGAGCAGTCTAGGATAAATCTGGTCTGGCTCTGGGGACTTATCAAATTTAACTTTTTCCAAAATTTCTAGCACATCATCTTCATCAATCTTGATCTGGTCAAGACTGTATCCCAGCTCCTCTAAGTTTTCATTTACAACAAGTTCCCTTTCCTTGGTAAAAACCAAAGCAAAAAACTCATTTAGGGCTTCCCCTATCTGCTCAGACTCCATGCACAAGTTCCCTCCACTATCCCTGATCGGCCCTACCTGCTCCCTGATCATTTTCTTATTCCTCACATATGAGTAAAATACCTTTGGGTTTTCCCTAATCCTTCTTACCAAGCCTTTTTTGTGCCCCCTCCTGGCTCTCCTCAGTCCATTTCCGAGCTCCTTTCTAGCAAGCCTGTTACCCTCTAAATCTGTGCTAGATGCTTGCTTCCTCCACCTTATGTAAGCTGCCTTCTTCCTTTTGAAGAAAAGTTTTTTCGGTTGGCACAGGTTCATAAGGAGATAGAGCGCATGCTCCAAAATGGCATAATCGAAGCGAGTTACAGTGAGCTCACCGTAGTCATGGTGCCAAAGCCAGATAGTACTCAACGGTTATGTGTGGACTATTGCAAAGTCAACGCCGTTACAAAGACAGACGCATATCCAATTCCAGGGTTGGAGGACTGTGTTGAGAAAGCATGACAAGCAACTTACATTTCTAAGTTGAACTTGTTCAGAGACTATTGGCAAGTACCTCTGTCAGAGAGAACAAAGGCAATTTTGGCTTTTGTAACACCAATTGGACTATATCAGCTCAAAGTCATGCCATTTGGTATGAAAAACACTCCAGCCACATTTCAGAGACTGACTAATAAGGTCATTGTCGGATTGCCCAACTGTGTGGTGTACATTGATGACCTAGTGATTTTTAGTCACTCATGGAAGGAACATTTACATCATTTATCAGACTTGCTCGATCAACTTCGGAAGGCGGGCTTTGTGGTAAACCTAGCTAAAAGTGAAGTTGCCAAAGCCCAAGTCAATGTCCTGGAAAATGTTATTGGACATAGACAAATGGCCACACAAGATGAGGAAACAAAAGTAGTTGGGGAATTTCCCACACCGCCAATGAAAAAAGCAGTACTGGGGTTGAGTGGATTTTACCAAAAGTTTGCATCAAACTTTAGCAGTGTGGCTGCTCCACTCACCGAATTGTTAAAAAAAGGGCAAAAAGTTTCAGTGGACAGCAGACTGTCAAAAGGCATTTGACAGCCTAAAATCTGTGTTAACCACACCCCAATATTAACCACACCAGATTATATTAAGCTTTTCAAGTTGGCTATCGATGCCAGTGATGTAGGCATGGATGCAGTACTCCTGCAGGAAGATGACGAGGGAATAGAAAGACCCATCGGGTATTTTTCCAGGAAGTTGAACGTTCATCAACAGAAATATTCAATGGTGGAGAAAGAGACTTTAAACTTGGTGTTGGCATTACAACATTACAGTGTTTATATTACCAGCAATGCATTTGAGACAATCATATATACCGATCACACGCATTGACATTTGTGGAAAAACCTAAGGACAAAAACGCCAGACTGTTTAAATGGAGCTTGTTGTTGCAGCCATTCAATTTGACAATTGTGCATGTGGCAGGTTGGGAACACATGATCGCCAATGCATTGTCAAGATTCCAATGAGATATTGAGGCATTCGGTGGTGGGTGTACCATGGCCTGAATTTGCATTTGGTTGTGCATGTTTGCATGTTTATAGTCAGTCTAGTATATATATGTGTGTGTTTAGACTTGTAACCGGGTTTTGAAGGGTTAAAAATGAAGCCATCTTTTGGTATTGATTGTTCTTTTTTTTAAAAAGGGGGAAGGTGTCACAAAGCTAGTCGCGTTTTCTAAAAGCTGTTCCTTTGCTCAAGGAGAATCCATCCTTGATTTTTTTCAGAGGGGCAATAAACCGGTCTGGGCTCCAATCAGTCTGGTTTGGTAGAGATGAAAAATATTTTGAGAGGCCTTTTGTTTATATGGAAACAGATGAGACTTCAGGCGAAAGTGGTCATGTTTTAGAAGTGACCTGTATAATGAAAAGGGAGTGGTCAGCTCTTTAGCTAAAGCTGAGCTGAGCTGATCAGTTTTAGTTCAGTCTTGAACATGGAAATTCAACAGGGACCGGTGTGGAAACTCTCTCTCTTTCTACCCTTAAACTTCAACCTGTAAGCATGTGTTCCATTTATACTGGATTTTAAAGGGAGTTTGGTTATTGGGACTGTTGTGTATATTTGGAACAACATAATTAAGTCTAGTTGGATAGGCTGAGTTCTGTAGGGGTTCTTTATTCTGTTCCTTGTGGTTCATTGTGTAATACATTTTTGTCTGTTTTAAAATCTAGTAGTCAACCCTAGTTGGATAGGCTGAGTTCTGTAGGGGTTCTTTATTCTGTTCCTTGTGGTTCATTGTGTAACGTTGTGAATACATTTTTGTCTGTTTTAAAATCTAGTAGTCAACCTAGCTAACTTAACCTGGGTAATTTTCACTGTACACTTACCGAAACAAATTGCAAAGTTATGATCTGGGGCTGCCTGCCCCCAAGAATGTTTTGAGTGGTCTGGCCTAGTCCATAACACTTTCTCCTGCACTCCTGATCAAATCAAGGTTGATCGTTTAACTGGATGGTAATATCAGAGTAAAGGACTATGTGAGGCCATGAGGTTACAATTGTGACTGAATTAATTCTGCGGCAGCTGATAGCTCATACGTCATGCATAACTACTTCTAATCTATTCTATTTAGCACAGTGACAGTGTCACCACAACACAATCATCAGTATCTTTTTCCTCCAATTTCTATTACTCTGGTACAATCTCCTCTCCATTCCACTCTCCATTCCTCAAAATATGAATTTCCCATCTCTCCATGCCCTATCATTGTTTCCTGTGCCTACAGCAATGTAGGCAGTACAACAAAAATACTCATCCTACCATCATTCCTCTCCTTTAAGATACAGTCATTCTGCCGTATCTATAGGAGTTCCGTTCTTGAAAACCCCGGTAAATGATTACATTTGTGAGTACAAAGCTTGTTTTAAAATAGGTTAAAAATTGCAATTGTTGGATTATTGCCCACAGATGTTGATCTTTGTTGCTACTTATTCTTTGGTACAGTTAGGCAAATATGTGGTTCATGATTTTGTGAATACAGAGGATTTACTGTACTCATTAAGAGATAGGTTACACATTGTGACATCTCTTGCTTTACCTTACATTCCACTTTTAATGGGTTTGACTCTAAAAGGTCCCTGATATTAAACATGCTACTATATATAAAGGCATGTCAATATATTAATTCCAACTCTCATTGAACATAACTAAACTTTTTTTTATTGTTTTAGACCTAACAAACAAGGAAGAATGTAAGTTACGTAAACAAAGATTTAGTCACAAATATGCCCCAAGGTTTTGCTGGTGGGAGTGCCATCCACAGGACATTGGATAAGAGCAGAGAGCCACTTCAAAGCTATTTGTTCTGGGAGCATTGTCTGGGAACCAGTCATTCTATTTCCTTGCCCAATATTTCCCTAGTTGTATGTTATGTCCCTATTCCTGTTGTTGTACTCCTGTACTGCTGATGTTGGAAGAACTTGGGTAAAATTGATTGACTTTTTCTAGTGAGGCTGGCTTTTGTTACATTTTATGGTTTTATATTAGACATGCAGGTTCAAGCCATTGTCCAACTGAGCTAGTTTTTTTGGGTGCATATTCACTTTGCCGCATGGTATAGCTGTCAAAAATCATAAGATTTCATGGAGCCTCTTCACTTTTTGCTTCTTGCAAAATCAGCCAAGAGGATGGAAGCAGCAACGTATACCCTTTGTCCATTATAAATACTGCAGATGCTGGAAATCCGAAATATAAACATTAAATGTTGGAGAAACTCAGCAGTCTAGTAGCAAGTGTGGACAGAGAAACCGAGTTAACATTTCAAGTCCAAAGGTACTTATTTGTCCAATATGAATCCTTAGCACTCGTGTAGTTGTAGAACCCAATATCTCTATTGTCAATTATATTCTAAAAATGTCATTGTTTGACAGAAAGCAGTCATATTCCCAAACCTTATCACATGATAATTGGCAGTAAGGGAGGAAATTCTTAGTTAATCCATCCAGAAAGGTCCTATGTTTCATAATTGCAGCATCTTAAATTATTCAAGAATTCTTAACTCTTGTACTCAATAAGTAAGTCTATGCCATGTGTGAATTCTGCTGGTGTAAAAGTATCCTGACATCAGCTTTCAATGTTGAGTCTGTGCCTCCTTATCCTAATTACTGTGTTTATGTGTACTGCAACACCAGGAGGAGCACTTCCTGAAAATGCTCAGAGGCAATGTCAGGCACAATACTTCAGAGATGCTTTCATGTGCAGCTGGTGTCTTATAACTCATTTGGAACTAGACAGACAGTCTAAATTAAGTTTTGAGATGCAAACCAAAAACTGTTATTAGGGTGTAAATTAAAACAGAATATGTCAGGATTGACTATACGACTCCAAAAATATTCTGTTCATTTGCCAGTCTTTATTGTTAAAAGTCTCATCAGAAATGCACTGAGTGATGTGTTCTTTAACATGACTTTTTGTAGATGCTACTAGAAATCCTCGAGAAGCATCAAAATTATGACTTACTCCATTATGTACTATTTCTGAATAGTTGCTACTTTCTGCAAATGAATGCATTTACAATGAGGCTGTCCCTGAAACACTTAGTGACAGTTTATAATTCTTCCACCTGTGACAAAGGTATTTGTTCATCATGATTTGAAAGCATTAAAAAAAGTCTTCATTTAATGTAGGGTTTGAGACAATGACCATTGGGTTAAGAGCTCCATTAGCTAAAAATGCACCAGCCAGTATATGCAGGAATTGGGATTTTGAGTACGTGCCTCTGTTGTGAATGTCACCACTAAGTGGAGCAACAAGCAGCTCGAGCAGGAAAACAACCAGTTTTTATCTCTGGCTTAATCTGTGTGTGTGCCTCCAGGCATTTTATCAGCCATTTTGGATTCTAGATGAGTGGATGGATCTCTGCAACAGCAGGAAGAACCTTCCCTAGCTGGGTGGCTGGAGAGGGCTGAGTCAATGCGGCAAAGGACCGGCAATCGAGGAGACCCACTTCACAGATACTGCTGTGCCGGGGAAGCTTCTCTTCATCAGCCCTAGCCGGATTTTCTGTGACTCCCCTTACCCTCAGCCTCCCCAGCATCCCGGTTTAATGACCTTATCTACATATGTACAGGGGAACATTTTGGTGTTCTGGACCAATGGTCATTTGGACTAATGCTGTTGGTCCTGCCTCCAGCAGAAAGGCATCAAGATCTGTTGAGACATGTGTTGCCAGCCACCGTGTAGGCTGAGTGTATTCAGGTAGCTGATCCTGACACCTCTCTGGTCAACTAGCAGAATATGAGGATGCAGATGCTGGAGATCAGAGTCAAAATGTGTGGTGCTGGAAAAGCACAGCTGCTCAGGCAGCATTGAAGGAGCAGGAGAGTCAATGTTTCGAGCATAAGCTCTTCATCAGACTGTCCTGCTCTTCAGTTGCTGCCTGACTGGCTGTGCTTTTCCAGCACCACACTTTTTGACTCCAAACTCTCTGGTCAACATCATGAGTCACCAACTGTCCAAGTCTGCTCGTTAGTGTCGAGTTTATACCCTTCTGGCTCATCTGCTAGAATAGATATATCCAAAGTTAGTGCTTAAGAGATATGGTAAATAATGCTTCATGGTCTGGCATATTAGACACTGTTCCTCCTCAAGCAAATCTAGAAGAAGAAAGGAGAAATATTGGCTTGTGTCTTGGTAAGCCAACTTCATGTCCAACATTTAGGGCTGAGTCTCACGTTGTTTTGGCTAAGTGCAAGTTAGGTTAATTGTTTTTGGAGAGTTTCTCGCTGTGAGGCCTGAAGGATTTCCCACTATAATGCGATACTCACTGGATATGTGCCATAACACATCCCTGATGCCCACACCATCTTTTAAAGGCCATTGTGCACACCACTGCTGTTTTGTCAATTACACAGCAAAGCCATGCTGAGGCATAAACATTGCCAATGAGCAATGCCTCACTAAGTTGATTAGAATGTACATCAAAAAGTAAAATTTGTAACTAAGTTCTGTTTCTGAGCTTTTCATAACAAGAGAGTTTGGGTGTGTCGATCACAACTCTGATTGGCAGATGCAACTGAGTTCATGTTCAATAACTAATTAAATGTCACAATTTACTCTTACAAATATCAATATGCCTCTTGGATCATAAAGTTATAGAGTCATAGAGCTGTACGGCATGGAATCAGACCCTTCGGTCCAATGCATCCATGCCGACCGGATATCCTAAATTAATCTAGTCCCATTTGCCAGTATTTGCCCTATATCCCTCCAAACCCATCCTATTCATAGACCCATCCAGACTCCTTTCAACTGTTCCAATTGTACCAGCCTCCACCATTTCCTCTGGCAGCTCATTCCAAAGACGCACCACCATCTGCATGAAAATGTTGCCCTCTAGGTCTCTTCTAAATCTTTCTCCCTCACCTTAAACTTATGCTCTCCAGTTTTGGACTCCACTAGCCTGGGGAAAAGCTCTTGGCTATTCACCATATCTATACTCCTCATGATTTTATAAACTTTTATATGTTCACCCCTCAGCCTCGAATGCTCTACAGAAAATAGCCTCAGTCTATCTAGCCTCTCCCTATAGCTGAAACCCTCCAAACCTGGCAACATCCTTATAAATCTTTTCTGAACCCTTTCAAGTTTCACAACATCTTTCCAATAGCAAGGAGACCAGAATTGAACGCAGTATCCCAAAAGTGGCCCAATCAATGTCCTGTATAGCCGCAACATGATTTCCCAACTCATATATGTAATTCACTGACTAATAAAGGCAAGCATACAAAACATCTTCTTCACTATCCTGTCCACCTGTGACTCCACTTTCAAAGAACTATGAACCTGCACTCCAAGGTGTATCAGATATAGAACTCTTTGGATTCTGATAAGGGTATTTGATTTTATCATCAAAACTTCCTCTATTTCAAACTCAGTTATAAAGTTAATATAACACTAATCAGGGATTAAAGTAAGGCAATGTATTCTCCCTTCTAAGAAAACAATTGTTATTATATAGAGGATGAAGAAAATCAGAATGCATTAAAATAAGTCTGTGCTTAATTTATGAATAAATCATGTGATGCAATAATAGTCTAATGGAGCTTCTTTCTTACATTGTAAATCATTCTGAAACGCTTTTAGAAACAGTTGAGTCAACGATCTTTGCTTGCACTAATTAAATGATATAGTCAGTTCCAGTAGCCCTTCATAGAACATTTTTTAACATAACGCAGATGACCATTAGAGGTATTATGGAGGTATTTTGCAGTATTTTTGCTTATTGGTGTTGTGATAAAAGGTGTATAATATGTTATTATTATTTGTCATTTGGACTCTAAAATAGAAGCAGATGGATTTTATACAAAACCATTACAAAAACAGAAATTGATGGAAAGATACATCAGATCTGGCAGCATATGTGGAGAGAAATCAGAGTTAATGTTGTAGGTTCAGTGAGTGACTCTTCTTCAGAACTGACGGTAGCTCGGAAAAAAAATAATGTAGAATATAGGGTGGCGAAAGGGGTAAAGAGCAAACGATAGGTGGAGATAGAAAGAGAGAAAACACAGTTGGACAAATGAAGCCATGGAGAATGAATAATGGGGACTACTAGTGGCTAACAGTGGGTTGTGTGTAATAGCAGATCATGTGGTAACAAGGCTTGGTGTGTGGGGGTGGGGGAAGGTGTGGGGAAGGTGCTCAAGCACCTCTGATTTCCAGCATTCATAGTTCTTTGGGTTTTTTGATTTTATTGAATTCTGTGAAGAGGTCCTTGAAAAGGTCAGAAAGTGATTTGAAATAGGGACTTAAATGCATCATTTCCTTGAAGACTTCTGTTGCTAAAGAATATCTGCAGCCCTGTGTGAATAGGTTTTGGTGACTAATCACCATGATAATGAATAAAAAAAGCAAACAAATTATCTAAGTTACAAGGTTTCATACTGGGATATGACTTGTCCCAGTAAACTGGGATCATAACAGTATGGCAATAACTTGATGAAGTTTTTCAATGGAACTGCAACTAATGATTTTTCAAATACAGGGATTTTGTAAATACCTGTGTAGAACTGTTTGAAAACTGACAGAAAACATGTTATACCAGGATCGCTGATGTGTTTATTGGAAGTTAAGGAAGCTTCCCTGCAGCGAAGGCAGAATTTCAGAGTAGAAAATAACATACAGAAACTGGCTTAAGATCTGTGTACATCTCTGTCTCTCCAAGAATGTGTTTACAGCAGATGCTAATGACGAAAGTAAGAGAATAAAGCTATTAATTGAAGAGGTGGTGCTATGAAGCATTACACAACTGAAAAGACTCGAATAGAAACATTGGCTGGAATTTATTGGAGTTTGCAGGGATTGTATCACTGTAGCCAAAAGTGTACAGTGAGGCAGGGATGATGCTGCTTTGCAAGAGCCATGCCTGTGTTTTGTGCACTACAACCAATTGCTCCCAAGAGTTGCCAATTTAATCAGAGGCGGCTCAGGAGTAACACTGGTCACTGGTGAGGTTTGTAGAAGACCCAGTGCCTACAGGCGGGAGCTGCGGACCTCAGGCTAAGGGCAGGATGGGGAACCATTGGGGGTTATCAGTGAGAACATTATTGGGCCTTCAGGGATTACCTCCTCTGCCCAAGACCCCTCTTGATTTCAAAAAATCACCCCCCTCCCAGAAGGTTGCTGGTGGAAGACTTCATGCAGCATTGGGTTGATCTGTTGTCGTCTCTATGTTTTGATCTTAATTTCCTACTTGGTCTTTATGTATGAATTTTGGCTGGCTGCCTCTTTGGAGTGACTTAGGTCTCTGAACAAGTAGGGGGAACAATCTGAATTGGCTCCTCATGGATTCCAGTGCCAATCCCTGCCTCCTTGAGAGTTGACAAAATTCATCATATTGTGACAGAAACTAACATTTCATAAGGGATTAACGAGCAAAAATTTCTGTATACATCCTTTAGATTGTTTTTAAGTAAAGGATAGTGTTGCTCAATGCCATCTTTTTGGTAGAAAGTTGGGCAGAGGCCCCATCCATTTGCCTTGTTACTGTTGAATATTATGGAAAACCACCTTTTTATATCCTCATAGGCCTGCAAATGAAGAGTGGACAATTGTTCTTCAAGTAGTGCTACCACTGAAATATTGTAAGGAGATATTGCAAGAAACATATGACATTCCTATGGCAGAATTTACAGGAATAGGGAAAACCTAGACATCAATAAAAAAATAATTTACTTGGTCAGGACTTCAGAAGAATGTTGGGCAATGCTATACGTACGTGTGTAATCATCATGTATTCAAGCTGATAGCTTTAATACCCATATTGGTTGTGAAAAATTAGCCAATTGTGCATTATTGTGTAGAATCATTGCTAAAAAATGAAAATGGAACACGAGAATGTCCTGGCATATGATTTACAGAAGATATCACTTTTATTACAATTTTGGATACAGTATTAGTGGAATGTTTAACTCAGTTTTTACTCAGTATGGGCTACCAATTTCAAAACAATATGATCAGAGTTCTAACTTTACACCTAAAATGTTTCAAGATGTAATTTACGGATGAAGTCCAAACCATCATTTGAAACACAGGGAGCTTTTGTAAAGAAGAAGGAGATGTACACAGTTTGCAAAGCAAATTTCCTACAATTCAACTAGCCAATACTAAACTACTACGACCATTCATAGATCATAGAATCTGTACAGTGTGGAAACAGACCATTCAGCCCATCAAGTCTAAATTGACTCTTTGAAGAGCATCCCACCTAAACCTGCCCACCCCACCCTATCCTGTAACCCTGCATTTTCTGATGGCTAATCCACTTAGCCTGCCCATCCCTGGATCCTTGGGGCAATTTAGCATGGCATATTTTTACAAATTTCCTGTTTTCCTGAGTAAGCCAACTGAATTGTCTCATTGTTGTTCCTCTGTGAAAATAAATTGCCTACTGCAGCCTCACAGCGCCAAGGAGCTGTCTTCAATTCCACTCTCAGACAGCTGTCTGTGTGAAGTTTGTACATTCTCCCTGTGTCTGTGTAGGTTTTCTTTGGGTGCTCTGGTTTCCTCCCAAAGTCCAAAGATATGCAGGTTAGATGGATTAGCCATGCTAAATTGCCTAGGAGAAAGTGAGGACTGCAGATACTGGAGTTCAGAGCTGAAAAATGTGTTGCTGGAAAAGCGCAGCAGGTCAGGCAGCATCCAAGGAGCAGGAGAATCGACGTTTTGGGCATAAGCTTTCCTGAAGAAGGGCTTATGCTCGAAACGTCGATTCTCCTGCTCCTTGGATGCTGCCTGACCTGCTGCGCTTTTCCAGCAACACATTTTTCATGCTAAATTACCCATAGTGTCTAGGGATGTGTAGGTTAGGTGGATTGGCAATGCTAAATTACCCATAGTGTCTAGGGATGTGTAGGTTAGGCTGGATTGGCCATACTAAATTACCCATAGTGCCTAGGGATGTGCAGGTGATATGGATTGGCCATGCTAAATTACCCATAGTGTCTAGACATGTGCAGGTTAGGTGGATTGGCTATGTTAAATTACTCATAGTGTCTCGGGATGTGCAGGTTCGGTGGATTGGCCATGCTAAATTACCCATAATGTCTACGGATGTGCAGGTTAGGTGGATTGGGCATGGTAAATTGCCCATAATTTCTAGGAATGTGCAAGTTAGGTGTATTGGCCATGTTAAATTACCCATAGTGTCTAGGGGTGTGCAGATTAGGTGGATTGGCCATGCTAAATTATCCATAATGTCTAGGGATGTACAGGTTAGGGTAGATTGGCCATGCTAAATTACCCATTGTCTCTAGGAATGTGTAGGTTAGTTGAATTCGCCATGGGAAATGCCGGGTTACAGGGACTGGGTAGGGGATTGGATCTGGGTGGAATGCTCTTTGGAAGATTGTTTGGACTTGATGGGCCGAATGGCCTCCTCCCTACATTGTAGGGATTCTATGATTACCAGTGAATTAAAGCCTGTCCATCAGTTTGCAGAAAACATTGTGCAATCATTGATGGGAGTCCAGCAGATTGTGAGAAATACTTGTGTGGTCTGGACTGATGACATAGAACTCTTGTTTTCTCACAACTCAAAGGTATTGTGAGTCCAACTGTTGGTCTATTTCTGAATCCATGACTGAATGTGTACTTGAAGTGAAGGAGCAAAGCTAATATTTTAGTGTAGACATTTAGTAATTAGCAATCTTCTTTGTTGTTTTGTGAAAGTATAAGTTTTTATAATAAATAGTTACTTTTCCTGTTCATTACTTTTGGGTTCCTAATAGTAGTCAGTCTGTTAAGTCAGTTGATTTTTGTGATTTAATTAACTTCATAGACATTTATAATGATTTTGGAATAGTGGGGCTTGATTACCAGTGCATTCTTCACAAGTAAGTCATGACAGATAACAAATAGTGAAACCGGGGATGCAGACACTGGTATTCGGCATATTTCTGGTAGCCATATATCAAATAAGTTGAGATTATCCAGCCTCCAAAAGGCTAAAGACTGAGGAGAAAAGTTGGAGCTGTGCCACCTCCTGGCAAATGGCAGGATGGCAGTCGATGTTTGGTTGCCTGGGGTAACCAAATGATAGAGTTGCATTAATACTTGTTGACAAAATGCAAATGAGCCCTCTCATTGACCCTGCAAGTTGCAGTGAATTCAGTGTTGGAAGACATGACCAAGCACAGTACAAGTGCCAGCAAAATATCCCAAAGAAAGCTGTGACAAAAGGAAAGGAAATCAGGATCTAGATATTCCCATGCATTGTCCCATTGTTCCTTGGTCAGACTTGTGCTATTAGAATCCAGAATGTTGTTATTGAGTGTGCAGTGAAGATTCTAATCACTTGCTGTGCAAAAACGCTTTTTGTTTTATGTCACCATTTGTTCTATTGCCATTAAATGTGCTATAACCTCAACCTCAGGCATCACCAACACCACCCCACTTCCTTGCCACTTTTCTGTGCAAGCACAGTGATTGTAACACTTGTTTCTTTAGCTCATGCTCTCCCACTATTCAGCACCCCAAAGCCTCCTCCCAAGTGAAATAACAGATTACTTGTACTTCTTTCACTGTGTTGCATTATATTACATTCACTGCTCATGATGTGAAGTTTTGTTCTTTGTGGAGACAAAGCATAAGTTGGGTGACAGCTTTTTAAAACATTTCCATTCAGTCCCCAATTTAATTTTAATTCTTCACCTTCTTCCCATTCTGCCCTCACTGTCCTTGGTCACTTACACTATTAAGTCCAGCATAAGCTTGAAGAACAGCACCTCTTCTTTTAACTAAGTCTTCTGAACTGAAAGCTTTCCATTGGGGTTCTACAACTTAAGATCAATGGCAGCTGCTGGTGATACTTCTGTTTTCCTTTACTTACTCTGAATTTTTTTTGTTTCTTTACATTATAATTTTCCTTTATCTTGCTCCATCATCCTTTTTGTAGTTTAATCTCGGTTTGCACGCAACCCTGTCACAGTGCTTCCTGTATGTTCTGTTCCTTTCCTCTTGTCCTGCTTCTGTATTTGTTTAAAATCCTTTCCTCTCTCTTTGTATCCAGTTCTGAACTGAAGCATTAACCCTTTATATCCATATGTACTGCCTTCCTTCCTGAGTATTTCTAGCACTTTTAGTTTTAGTCAATTTGATACTTTTACATTGTCCACAACAGACAATATATGATCTCTTTGAGTATGATTCCCACTGAGGTACTAGGTTAAGCCACCAATGAACTGATATTGTTCAATCTTGAGAATGATAGTTCAGTGGTTATGTTATTGGACCAGTAATTCAAAGAGCTAAATTAATTATCTGGACTTGAGACATGAGCTCAACACTTTAAACTCACATAATGACATAAATGGTAATGGTATTAAATAGATGTGTTGGATAATAAAATAAATGATGTGGGAGAGTATAGCACCAGAAGGCATGATCTCAGAATAAGGGGTCACTAATTTAAGACCAAGATAAGGAGGAATTTGTTCTCTCATGGGGAAATGAATTCTGTAGAATACTTTATTGCAGAGGGCTGTAGAGGCTGTGTTATTAAGTAAATTCAAGGCTGAGTTAGATTTTTAATCAGTAAGGAAATCAAGCATTCGGGGAAAACACAGGAAAGTGGAGTTGAGGATTGTCAGAGCAGCAATGATCTCATTGAATGGTGAAGCAGACCTGATTGACTGCATGGTCTACGACTATTCCTATGTCTTATGATTTAAATTCACAGAATAGTCTGAAAAATAACTACATAGATTTGCAAAACTAAGTTGGCAGTGTCCTTTCCCCAAATTAATGGAATATTGTATTTTGATCATGCAATCATGCTATATTAAATAATAGTAAATCTAATTAAACATTTCTTTACCTCTCTATAGGACAAGTTGAAAAATATCCTACAAAACCTGAGACATGAGCTGCAAACAGATCTAACTGTTAGCTTCTCTGAATACAGGACAGAAGCAGAGAAAATTCTACTTCTCAGTAAAACATCTGACAGAGCACACAGAGCTGCAGGAAAACGTGAGTGAAGCACACTGAAAGAGAACTCAGACCTGACTGACAATGAGAACATATATCCAAGAAAATGGCAAAAACAGAATGAGTTTGAAAACTTGAGGAAAAAACTCGCTATACAACTTTCTATAACAGATCAAGATTTCAAGTAACATGTTCACTCTGAAGATAAGTAGCAAGGATGTATAATATATCACCTATCAAGATCACTGCGTTCATAATAGATACCCTAGATGACCAGTTCTTTTACCAGTTTCAGGAGATACCGAAGTAAAGCTTACTAAGGTCATTGAGACCTATCATTATCACTTTTCTGCCCTTTAGGTTTCAAATTTACTTGTAATTTATCAATTTCCAGTAATGAGTAGATGGTGAAACTTCCTGCTCCACTCATATAACTCTGAAAAGATTATCTGAATGTTCTATTGAGCAATAAAAATGATTTATCTTCCAGCTACATTTCTTCCTTTTATTTGTGGAAGCAAAATTGTGAATTTGTTATAACTGAGGGACAACTTTAGCTTTATTATCTTAATACGCACTACATAATGACGCTTGCAAAAAGGATCCTAAGAAGTCTTCAATTCTTTTGATTTGTGAAGATTGTTTATTGGAGGATAGGGCTGCAAGGATGTTTTAGATTGTTGATGGCTGATATTTGCACACCAGCTTTCCCAGACCAGACAAACAAATAAATGGCTAACTTAAGCTTTGAGTAGAAACCATCTGTACCACAAGGAAGAAAGCATTTTCTCACTGCAAGACCGGTTCAAGTTGCCCATTACCTTACTAGCTGAAAGAACCTGGAAATAAACTGCTCCCTAATGAAATATGAACATACCAGCAAAGTGCCCCAAATTATGCGCACATTCATGGCAATTCATGTCCCTCACCTAGCCTCCATGATTGAGTTAAGCTTCATGTGGAGAAAGCAGAGTCTAATGATGACACAATGGGAGCAATTTTTACCTCCAACAATGTAATGTTGATTACTTGTAAATATATAACATATGAACATAGGAGCAAGAATAATTTATTCAGCTCCTCTATAGAACCATGGAATCATCAAAAAGTTACAGCGCAGTAAGAATCCATTCAACTCATCATGTCTGTGCTGGCTAAAAAATAACTTGTAAGGATGTCAACCCCTCCAATACTTGTTCTTGAATTCTGCTTATTGTACCTATTCTCACAGTCCTACTCCAACTAGAACACCTGTGTCGTCCCTTTACTTTAGGAGAACGTGAGGCCTTCAGATGCTGGAAATCAGAGTTGAGAGTGTGGTGCTGGAAAAGCACAGCAGGTGAGGCAGAATCCAAGGAGCAGGAGAATCAACGTTTCAGGCATAAGCCCTTCATCAGGAGTAAGGCTTGTGAGCCAAGGCGGGGGGGGGGAGAGATAAAT
>NC_057718.1:45105728-45123716 GCF_004010195.1 Chiloscyllium plagiosum
GGGGGGGTGAAGCTTGGGGAAGGCAGCTGAGAATGCGATAAGTAGATGAAGGTGGGGGAAAAGGTGATCGGTTGGACAGGAGGGTGGAGCGGATAAATGGGAAAGACGATGGACAGGTCAAGAGGGCCGTGCCAGGTTGGAGGTGTGGAACTGGGATAAGATGGGGGGGAGCAGAAATGAGGAAACTGGCAAAATCCACATTAATCCCATGTAGTTGTAGGTTCCCAAGGCAGAAGATGAGGCGTTCTTCCTCCAGGCGTAGGGCGGTGAGGGTTTGGCAATGGAGGTCCAGGACCCGCATGTCCTTGGTAGAGTGGGAGGGGGAGTTGAAGTGTTCAGCCATGGAGCAGTGGGGTTGGTTGGTGTGGGTGTCCCAGGGATGTTCTCTGATACAATCTGCAATTTGGCGTCCTGTCTCCCCAATGTAGAGGAGACCACATCGGGTGCAATGGATAAGCAGTGGAGGTACAGGTAAATTTTTGTCAGTTGTGGGAGGATCTTTTGGGGCCTTGGATGGAGGTGAGGGGGGAAGTTTGGGTACAAGTTTTGCATTTCCTGCAGTGGCAGGGGAAAATGCCAGGAGTGGGGTGAGGCCTGGTAGAGGGCATGGATCTGACAAATGAGCCGCGGAGGGAATGGTCTCTCCAAAATGCTGATAGAGGTGGGGAGGGAAATATATCCCCAGAGATGGTGATGGAGAGCTCCATGAAGGGGAGGGAGGTGTCTGAGATGATCCAGGTGAATTTGAGGTTGGGGTGAAAGGTGTTAGTGAAGTTGATGAACTGTTCAACCTCCTTGGAGCACGAAGTAGCACAATACAGTTATCAATGTAGTGGAGGAAAAGTTGCGGGATGGTGCCGGTGTAGCTGCGGAACATAGACTGTTCCACGTACCCAACAAAGAGGCAGGCGTAGCTGGGGCCCATGCAGCCAGGCAGATATAGGGTAGGGTACTTGTTGGGATAGTGTGACAGGAAGAAAAGGAGGGTTTGGAGGCCTTCATCATGGCGGATAGATGTGTACAGGGACTGGATATCCAGGGTGAAGATAAGGCGTAGGGGGCCGGGGAAACAAACATCTTGGAGGAAGTGAAGGACATGAATGGTGTCCCAAATGTAGGTGGCGAGTTCCTGGACTAAGGGGGAGAGGATGGCATCAAGGTATGCAGAAGTGAGTTCAGTGGAACAGGAGAAGGCCGAGACAATGGGTCAATCGGGAAAGTCGGGTTTGTGGGCCCACCTCCCACCCTATCTTCTGTAAAAACGCCATCCCCTATTCCCAATTCCTCCACCTCTGCTGCATCTGTTCCCAGGATGGCCAATTCCACCAGAGAAAATCCCAGATGGCCGCCTTCTTCAAAGATCGCAATTTCCTCTCCCAAGTGGTCAATGATGCCCTCCAGCGCATCTTCTCCACTTTCTGCACCTCCGCCCTTGAACCTCATCCCTCCCAATGCAACAAGGAGAGAATCCCCTAGTCCTCACCTTCCACCCCACCAACCACTTATACATCGCATTATCCTATGCCACTTCCACCACCTACAAACAGACCCCACTGCTAGGGATTTATTTCCATCCTCACCCTTATCAGTGTTTTGGACAGTCCATTCCTTCCGCGACTCACTTGTCAGATCCACGTTCCCACACAAGCCCTCAACCCACTCCCGGTACCTTTCCCTGCCACTGCAGAAAGTGCAAAACCTGCACCCACACTTCCCCCCTCATCTCCGTCCAAGGCCCCAACGGATTCTTCCATATCCAACAGAAATTTACCTGTACCTCCACTAATGTCATCTACTGGATTTGTTGCACCCGATGTGGTTTCCTCTACTTCGGGGAAACAGGACGCCAACTTGCAGATTGTTTCAGAGAACATCTCTGGGACTCCTGCACTAACCAACCCTATTGGCTGAACACTTAAACTCCCCCTCCTACCCCACCAAGGACATGCAGGTCCTGGGTCTCCTCCATTGCCAAATGACGCATGGAGGAAGAATGCTTCATCTTCCGCCTTGGGATCCTACAACCACACGGGATTAATTAGGATTTCATCAGTTTCCTCATTTCCGCTCCCCCAACCTTATCTCAGTCCCAAACCTCCAACTCTGCACTGCCCTCTTAACCTGTCATTGTCTTTCCCAAACATCAGCTCCACCCACCTCTCCAACCTATCACCTTCTCCCCCACCTTCATCTACCTATCGCATTCTCAGCTACCTTCCCCCAAGCCCCATCCCCTCCCATTTATCTCTCAGCCACGCCACTACCTCCTCCCCAACAGCCCACAAGCTTCATGCCTGATGAAGGGCTTACGCTCAAAATATCAATTCTCCTGTTCCTCGGATGCTGCTTGACCTGCTGTACTTTTCCAGCACCACACTCTCAACTCATCCCTTTCCTTTCCAAAAGAGATAAAGCATTCATTAAGAATTGCGACCACATCTTCTTCATCCATGCAGAAATTACGTATTCAGTACATCTTTGATCAGCCCAATCTTTCCTTAGTCATCCCCTTGCTCTTAATACACTGAAAAAGCATCTTGATGTTTTCCTTGATTTTACCTGCCTATGTTTTCCATATCCTCTCTCTGCTTTCCTAATTTCCTGTACTTTCTATACTCCTAAAGGCTTTTAACAGTATTAAGCTTTCTGCTCATTCATTTTCAGCTTTATCTTACCTGTTATTTTTGTGTATGTTTAACCAGAAGGATCTAGATTTGGAGGTACCTTTTTTTTCTTTCTGGAGAAATATTTGTGCTGTATCTGTAGAATCACACTTTTGAATGTCTGCCACTAATTTGTCACTGCTTTTCCTTCAATCAGCTGTATCCAGTCCATCTCAGCTTCATAAGGTTTGTCTTACCCAATGCAGAATGTTGTCTTACCCAATGTTGTATCTTTGCACTTTTCCACAATGATGCTAAATCTGTCTGTCTGATGGTTACTCTATCCAAAATGGTCACCCACTGCAACTTCATTCCCTAAGACTAAATCCAGAATTGTGCACCCTCTCATTGGGCTTGTTATGGCCGAGCTAAAAAAAATTCTCTTTAATACTGTTCAAGAATCTCATGTCCTGTGTGCCTTTCACACTGATCATGTCCTAGTTGATCTTCAGTGATCTTATATATAAAGTGCCAATGTGGCATTTGTAACACAAATGATGCCATGTATTTTTTTCAGCTTTTTCTATACATTTTATCTTCATACTCCCTTGAACAAGCATTGTTTTGCTTTGTATTTGCATGTAATCATTTTGTTTATATTACCACAGTGACTATATTTAAATACTCAATAGCATTATGACAGTGACTAAATTTAAATACTCAATAGCATTACGACAGTGACTATATTTAAATGCTCAATAGCCATAAAGTGCTTTGAGACTTCTAGTGGTCATATAAAGTAAGTGCTGTGAGTGTAATGTAATTGATGAGCAGTTAAGCAGGCTTGAAGTGGTCTATTCTGATTTTCTCCATTCAAATTGGCAGAAATTGCTCTCCACAACTGAAGTACTGTGATCAGGTTAATTGTCAAGTGCTATGTTATTGGTATGAAAGAATAGAAAATGCAGATTTTAGTATTTGAGACTATAGAAGAATTAAAATTCTCTTTCCTGACGCAAATGTTGAGGTGGGGAAATAATTAATTGGACTGGAGAGTGTATTCTATAGGACTATGCAGCCTTTCTGACTCTAAGTCCAGTGCAAAAAAGTATGGATAGACTTCATACTCTAATGTCAACTGAGCCCCTTAAGAAAGCAATTAATACCTCCAGCTATTTGAAATAATATTTAGAGGTAATTGTTTCAGCATTTCTTTACAGGATAAAAGCAGCATTTAATGTAGGTATTTATTGCTAATTCCTAACTACCCTTGACAAGATAGTAGTAGTGAGCTACATACTTGATCAACTTAAGTCTATGAGATGATGGCATTCCCATAGTATTATTAGGTAAGGCGTATCAAGATTTTGACCCAGCAATGATAAAGGAAAGCTGACAAAGTACCAATTATGTGTAAGTCCAAAGAGAAGCTCCCACACACCTACAGCCCTGGTACTTTTAGATGGTAGAAGTTGAGGATTTCAAAGTTACTGTGAAAGAAAACTTGGTGAGTTGCTGCAGTGCAAGTTTAAGTTGATTGATGGCGTACCAATCAAGTTATAAAATAGGTGATGATGCTGCTCCTTTAACAAGGTTGTCTTTTCTTTTCCCCCAAGAGGGATCATAAAGGCAGAGGTGCAGATATGTCTGAACTGGCTACTTTAATAATGACTAACAGATACTGCGAAAATCAACAATCAGAGGAGACCTTTAGGGTTTGTTTTTAAAACACATACAATGAAAGGGGAGTAGCCAGTTCTGGATTTGTTTAGTTTTAGCTGGGGACCCAGAGAAGCTGCTGGGGCAAAAATAAAGGTTCTATGTTTCAGTCAATGATTTCTCTCTGGAATCTCTCTCTCTTCTAACAACTTGTGTTTGAATTAACCTTTTTGCCAAGGGGTATGTTTATGCAGGAAATGGGAAGTTTTTTTGTTAAGTTAGATCATGTTGGTCGGGTTTTCATATAGTTGTTTTTTTTTTAAATTCTGTTTTCTTTTGCTTGTGTTTCATTTGGTAGTCTGTAAATAAATTTTGGTTTTTTTTAAAAAAGGAGTGATTTAACCAGCTGCACCATTCCTGGAATATCCACACTGCACCTGCTTAAAACAACTAGAAAATTTAAGGTCTGGACTAAATACTTGAAATGTTTCGAGGGGGTTTGGCCTGGTCCATATTGTAAACACAGAGGATCTGAAATAAAGTGCTGGAAAATCTCAGCAGGTTTGGCTGCATCTGTGGAGAAAAATACAGAGCTAATCTTTCAAATCCAATAACTCACCTTAAAAGCATTGGACTTGAAACACTCCACAAATGCTGCCACACCTGCTAGATTTTCCAACATTTTCTGTGTTTTTTTTTCCAATCAAGCAATTTACTTTGTTGTGAATAGCGCTGTTGGGAGTTATATTATCTGAGCAAAAGGTATTCCTTTTGGTATTCCAAAAGATACACCTCAAATCTGTATCCTGCAGATAGTGGGAAATCTGGGAAGAGTCAGGAGGTGAGTTATTTATTGCAGAACATCCAGCCTCTAACCTGCTATTGCAGTAACAATGATTTTGAACCTGATGCAATTAAGTTCCTGGTCATGGTCACCATCCATCACCAAGGATGTTGATACCATTGAGTGTCAAGGGTGTGATTAGACGGTTTTGTTGGAAATGGTCATTGCTTAATAGCTTTGTAGTAAGCACATTACCTGTTTATGACATGGACTCTGCAGAGTTAACTGAGCTGGATGTGCCTTTGTGTCTGCTACCTTTATTGATGCAAGGTGGTCCACCTAGTTTCATGATATTTTATAGCAGCAATTTGATACAACTGAATATCTCAGTAGGACCAATGCCCAAAGTCGTCTTCCAGATTTTTGGATTAATAATCCAGTAATATAATTTATTTGCTATCACATGGTTGGTATTACTATTATGAAAAATTGAAACTAAAGCTTATTTAAAATCAGTCACAAATATAATTGAAATTTAATTAATTTTAATTAATTTCTGTACAATTGTATACAAAATACTGGAAAAGACATAACAAGCACATAGGTATTACATTCCTATTCTGTAATGAGTAAAATATTACAATTTTTTTTTAAAAAGCACAAGTTTATTTGTCTTTTACAAATAAAACCAATCATAGTACATTAATATTTTCTCATGTACTGAATAAAGGCTGTTACTGGTTATGAAACCTTACCCTACAAACACAGACTGGAAGCTCAGAACACAAAATTAGGCCTATGAAAAAACTGACTTGTTACAAAATCACAGCACATTTAAAGATTTTTCTGAATTATTCAAATTAGTGGCTTCTGGGATGACCGAATAAGGTCCCCAACTCAAAAAAGTAACTTACGAGACACTAGGGAGCTGCCAATATTTTACAGAAAATTGAAGTCAGGATTAATAGAATAGTTTAGAAAAGAAATAATGTACAAAAGTGTCAGTTTCCTGCAAACAGTAATCTTAATTATTTTGTAATATTACTAAGCTGCATCTTTACAGAGGAAATTTTACTGCTTTAAATCTGTTTTATATGAGATAGTTGGCATTATTACTGGAAACATACAATCATTTACTCTCTGTAAATCACTGTACTTTGTGCACTTTAATCAGCTTTGGTATTTCCATTTTGTACCTCCAGAACAACTGCAGAAGATTTTATAACAGAGTTCACCTGCTAGTACTGTCCTATTTCTACTATGTTTTTGTTCACTGTACTTTGCAATTTTCATTTTCTTCACTCAGAGTAATCTGTTTGGTGGAATGTTTCTTTTGTTCCATAAATTTCTGTGTATTCATTGGGCACCTACTTTTTTCTGATCGCTTCCCATCATTAGTAATAAAGCCCATTTTCTTTGCACTGTTTGTTAATGATGATAGAGGTGGCTCTGCCATAACTGGTACTGAATCCAGATGCAATGCTGGAAATTCAGCTGATTGCTAAAAAACACAATAAAGATAGATGTCAAAACACAAAATTATATCATATGATATGAGCAAATATCATCAATCATTTTCTATTTATTATGAGGGAATGCAATCAAACAGGTGAAATATGAATAGGAAACTGCAGTCCAACAGACAGGAGAAAATTCCATATCAACATTTGCTTTTGTGGCTGTGCTATACACTAAAGGAGCTAATTATCTGGAAGTATACTTTTAAGAAAAGCTTTTGACATGATTTTTTTTGTAAACACTCTGCAACAAGGCTCTCATATTCTAGTCATGTCACTAGTCTGGAAAAACACAGCAGGTCAGGCAGCATCCGAGGAACATGATGTTGCAGCACAGCTCCTCGGATGCTGACTTACCTGCTGTGCTTTTCCAGCACTACACTCTTGACTCTGATCTCTCGTCCTGACTTTCTCCTTCACATTACAAGAACAACATAACCATACAGCTAGCAGACACAGGGACCTGACAAAGACGCAGCACAGTGGCTCAGTGGTTTGCACTGCAGCCTCACAGCACCAGGATTCCAGGTTCGATTCCAGCCTTGGGTGACTGTGTGTGGAGTTTGCACATTCTCCCCGTGTCTGCATGGGTTTCCTCCGGGTGCTTAGATTTCCTCCCACAGTTCAAAAATGTGCAAGTCAGGTGAATTGGCCATGCTAAATTGCCCGTAGTGTTAGTCAGAGGGAAATGGGTCTGGGTGGTTACTCTTCGGAGGGTCGGTGTGGACTGGTTGGGCCGAAGGGCCTGTATCCACACTGTAGGGGATCTAATCGCGTCGCTAGTCTGGTAATTTAAAATTAATGTGTTGGGGACATGGATTTGAATACCACTAAGGCATATGCTAAAATCTAATCTGGAATTAGAATATAGATGACCATATAGCCACAGTACATTGTTGTAAATATCCAACTGTTCCTGGTCTGGTGTCTTTGGGACTCCAGACCAGAGCAATATATTTGACTCTTAACTGCCCTCTCCAATAGTCTAACAAGTTCAAGGGTAATAAGGGATGGGCAATAAATGCTGGCAATGCCCATTTCACATGAATGAATAAAAATGCTTTGTAAGAGTTCGAGAAGAATTAGTCCACAAAAGGAAGAATAGAGAAAATTCAAGATAAAATATAATTTAAAACTTAATGAACTAAACACTAAGCCTAAACTGAAGTGAAACACAATGAAATAATAAAAACAAAACAAATACTTCATTAATTTTTATATAGACAAAGGAATGAAGATTAGTGACTAAAACTAGTTGAGATAGGATTTAGTCAGAAATTAAAATTTAAAATTCTCAATTCCATCTCAACATGCCAGATTCAGTGGATGTGGACAAGAAATGAAAAGCAAACGCCAGGTGCTGAGTTGGTAATTTAAATATTTAAACAAAGCTGGCAGCCTCTGACTTAACCTGCTTTGAGATTTTATAGTAGCCACTTAGGAAACCTAGCACCTGAAGCACTTCAAGGAGAGCTTTGGGGAAGAAGCAAGTAACTTTATGACATTGAGCAAGGCAATGAAAAAGCCTTTTCTCCACTCCTCTAAGCTCCCCACTATCAGACCCCCATGCCACTCTTTGTGCCATACTACGACCCCAGAAGTAAAGACTAGACCTTTCTTCTAGGCCAAGGTAACTTATTAGCTTCACTCACCAGACAACTCTACATCTTGAAGACAGTGTAATATTTCTGAAGGATACAGCCTCAATAATTTTTTGCCATGTTTATTTCTTCACATTCTACCAATGGGCCAACACTTCTATATCAGGACCAAAGGGTCTGTTTCATACTGTTTGCCTCTATCAATTATATAATCACAGGAAGTAATGCACCTGCTGAATAAAATTACCTGCTCGACAGGACTGCTTTCTGCTATTGTCTCCGACTTGTTGCAGATTTGCACAACTCCCTTATGTTGCATCTGCCTATAGGGAGATATTCTGCTCTGAACTGCAAGGCTGGAACTAGCTCTGTTGAGTAAGGTTGTCCTTCGCAGTATGTAAGGGCTGTGTGATACAGTGGGAATGTCTGCAAAACCTGAATAAAAAAAAGACGATTATACATAATCACTGCATAAGTTCCAGAATTGCACAAATATGTATTGCATCAACAGTTGTTCAACTTGCTCATGAAAGAAAAACCCTAAATCAATTAACTTTTGTAAATATGCTTCAACATTTTGCATTCAAATTCACCTTTTTCATTAAGACACTGACTTGCAGGACTACTAGAACCCCTCAAGCAAAGGATTACAGACACTGCCAGAGGTTTCATTTGACATCATTCAGGACAAAGTAGCCAGCTTGATTGGCACCACATCTACAAGCATTCACACTCTCCATCAACAATCCTCAGGAGCAGAAGTGTGTACTATTTATGAGGTGCACTGCAGAAATTCACCAGAGATTTTTAGACAACACCTTCTAACCCGCAACCATTTCCAGCAGAAGGTCAATGGCAGCAGATACATGGGAACATGCCACACACCAACCTGACTTGGAAATGTATCATTCTTGCTTGGTCAAAATCCTGGAATTTCCTCCCTAATAGCATTGTGGGTTTACCCACTGCACTGGTTCAAGAAAATAGCTTATCACCACCTTCTCTGGTTTAGAGAATGAGAGAGAAAGCAAAAAAAGAGAGAGACAGAGAGAGAGGGAAAGAGAGAGACAGATGTTTTCACTTGGAATTAAGCTGCAAACTTGGCTGATTATTTGCAGTTCTTGACCTTGGACATTAGTAAGGTGTACCATATGTGCAAACGTTAAGTCGGGAAATTATCTTCCAGGTTTCAGTGATTGATAAAACCACAGAAACAAGTTGGCAATTATAATGATCTTGATCTTTTTCATTCCATAGGCATGTGATTGAATAAACTCACCCTTTTTAACAATATGTGGAAGACCCTCTGGTTCTGATGGAGATTTATCTTTTGCAACAGGCCTTAAAATATTCTCATGCTCTTTATCACTTCTTGTCCTCTTTGCAGAATTCTGCAAAGCTTCTGATTTCAATTTATCTCGTTCCTCCTTAGATTCTGCTCCCCTTACTCTCTTTGCAGTAAGGTTTGATTGAGCATCTGGGCGCTTTTGGTGACTTTTGTTTCCAACTAATTCCAATGGAGCATCCATGGTCTGATCTGCAATATTGCACACACTTGGAGACTTCAGATATTTTTGCTGACTCTTGGACTGACCAGGTGACTTCTTTTCACACTTGTGTACAAGTGATCTTGGTACAGCAACTTGTTCGGCAATACCATTCTCATCTTGAGCATTTGACTGTTGGAATTTATTGCTCAAGAAGACCACCCTGCTCTTTAACATTTCATTTTCCTCCTGCAGTTTGTGGCTGCTTTTAATCAGGTTCCAATATTTCTCCATATTTTCGTCAGCTTCTTTTGTTTTTTCCTCTAGTGCCTCTTTTAGTTTCTCCACCTCAGTTGTTTGGTCATCTATCTGTGAATCTGGACAAGACATTAAAATTATTAATCTATGAACACCTTACAAAGATTGAATAAAATCAGTGTTATGGCAAGCTAAGTGAATTTTATAACCATTGTTAAATTTGATTTGCCTAAACTTTATCATTCATAACACTCATCTATAAATAGGTCAGGTCCTGTTATCATCTCATTTTAATCATTTGGCACAGTGCTGGTTAAAGAAAATATACTTGTGATGGTGAACAAATAAATATACTTCTATGTTAAAATTTAAGTTCAGATAGAAAATAAAGAAGAAAATGTGTCTGTATGATGCAGTTGCCACTTATAAAACTTGAAATTCAAAATAAAAATTCAAATGATTATGAGGTATTAAAAATTGTTGTTGAGAATATACATAACAAGGGTTATGGTATAGATAAATTAATTTTTGAGCAGCAAGATGAAGGACTACAAAACAGATTCATTTTGCAATCTTCCTTACTAAGGATAGAAATACTAACATGATCGAAAAGATACCAAAGGAAAAGAATGCAGTGCAACTTTTAACAAGCTTTTTTTCAGAAAACATTTGAAGGAATAGTATCCCTTTGTTCCTCAAATGCAATGTCAGTAATTTTTTCCAAAAGAATGCAGTGCAGTTTTTAAAGTTATTTTTAGAAAAGTGAGTGAAGGAATAATATGCAATAATATACCCTTTGTTCCTCGAATACAATGTCTGAAAAGATTTCCAAATTGCAGCAGCGCAAATCTTTGCATCTCATAATCAGTCAAGAATGATTGCTACTAGAATAGTCCATGTAATGTCAACATGTGACAAATTTTGGGTAATTTTCTGTTGTGAATGAATATAATATATAATATATAATTTAATTTTTAAGCTCAGAATTTCTTTGAAAGAATAGATGTCATTGTTTGCACAATTATGAAAAATATTGTTCAGTAAAGCAAATTACAAGTTATGATTAGGAAGGAGTCAGGCAGAAGTTAGCAGATGTTTTAATTAGTCCAAAATAAATTAACTAGTTCAAAGGATGAACTAAACCATCTGCATTACTTGCACATTTTGTTTGAACTGACAAACGTTAGTTGAATTTCGCTCATTTTCTTTAGTTCAAATGCTGGATTCATCTACTGTCTACTTACCTAGTTTTGGGTTTTTTTGTAGTTGTGCAATTAGCTCCTCTTGTTGCTGAATGTGTTTCTTCAGTGACTCCTTTTCATGTTCAAGCTGCTTACAGCTTTTCATCCAGAGTAGTAGTTTATTTTGAGCACATTCTTTGTCTCCTTTTAGCTTAGCCATAGATTTTTGCAGTTCATCTGCCTAAAAAATCGTCATTGATAAAAAATTCTTCAATAATTGTTTAGGTACTTTTATTTTCCAAATAAATGTGTTCATTCAAGTTTGTAAACCATTTAATAACTTCTTAGATATTAAAAAAAAATTCTCTCCTTCCTAGGCTCAAGAAAATCACATGATGAAGAATAGAACTAGAATTAATCTCAAAACACTTTAAAAAGCATCTAGGTAGAGCTTTTTCCCAAGTAAACTTTATTCTTAAAATTTGTAAAAGTTATATACAAACATTTTGACTTGAAAATTCAATGTCAAAATACAGCAGGTTCCATTTTTATGTGTCTCAATACAACTTTCGGCCCAATTATCTGTTTCTTTCAATCTATTCCTATTCATAAAGAATAAATTAATCTCCAGTTAATGTATTACATTGCATACAACTGTATACAATTAATTACAATTAGTTCACAGCAGAGGTGGGTCATGAAGTGCTGCAATTCAGCATTTATATACAGTACTTGATAAAAGTTTATAGAGGAAGTACTGAAATGACATTGGTTCAAATGCTAATAGATCACAGTCCAGCAGCAGGGAGAGGCGCCTTTTGGCCCAAACTGATCTGTGCCGACCAATATGTCCATCCACACTAACTCCATTTCCCTGCACTTGGCCCATATACTTCTAAACCTTTCCTGTCCAAGCATTTGTTCAAATGCCTTTTAAATATTGTTAATGGACCCACATCAACCACCCCTCTGCTGGCAGCTCATTCCATACACGTACCACCCTCTATGTAAACAGGTTGCCCCTCAGGTTCCCATTTATTCTTTCCCCTCTTACCTTAAACTGATGCTCTCTAGTCCTCGAATCCCCAACCTTGGGAAAAAGACTGAGAGTATTCAAACTATCCATGCCTCTCATGATCTTATACAATTCTATTAGATCCCCTCTCAGTCTCCTATTCTCTAAAGAAAAAAGTCCTAACTTGTCCAACCTCTCCCTCTAACTCAGTTCATGAAGTTCTGGCAACATCCCGGTAAATGTCTTCTGCATTCTTTCCAGTTTAATAACAACCTTCCTACAGCAAGGTGACCAAACGAACACAATACTCCCCCAGTGCAGCCTCACCAATGTCCTGTACAACTGCAACATAATTTCCCAACTTCTATACTCAAATCCCTGAATGATTCAGGCCAGTATGCCAAAAGCCTTCTTCACTACCTTTGAGGAAAAAGTGAGGTCTGCAGATGCTGGAGATCAGAGATGGAAATGTGTTGCTGGAAAAGCGCAGCAGGTCAGGCAGCATCTAGGGAACAGGAGAATCGACGTTTCGGGCATTAGCCCTTCTTCAGCCATTCCTGAAGAAGGGCTAATGCCCGAAACGTCGATTCTCCTGTTCCCTAGATGCTGCCTGACCTGCTGCACTTTTCCAGCAACACATTTCCATCTTCTTCACTACCTTGTCTATCCGTGACTCCACTTTCAAAGAACCATGCACCTGAACGCCAAGGTCCTTCTGTTCCACTACATTCCCGAAGGACCTACCTCTCACCATGAAACTCCTACCTTGATTTGACTTTCCAAAATGCAACACCTTACACTTATATACATTAAACTCCATTTGCCATTTCTCAGCCCACTTCCCCAGCTGATCAAGGTTCTGCTGCAATTTCTAATAACCTTCCTCACTGTCCTCGATGCTGCCTGTGTTAGTGTCATTTGCAATGTGCTAAGCTTTTCAGTTCGTTGCCCAGAGATTGCAAACAATTAATTAGCCCGAGTGCTTGTTTGTAAACATGTCACATTCACTATATTAGAATATGCATGATCGTGGGCACTAGGAAGGATTATTTAGTATAAGCCTTTTCCAGTAATTGTGAACAGAGGAAAGCTAGAGAAAGAGACGGGCGGTCAGATTTTTATTTTTAAAAATCACTGCAAATGTGACCCTCTATAGGCTTCAAAACAGAATGGAACTGGGGAAAAATATTTTGATAAAGCAGGACAATTCTGTTATTTGTAGTAGGTAGCATTTTCACTCCTTTGTACTATTACATATCATTCTAATCATCTAGTAAATCTGATAATACTTTCTGCTCTTTACAATTGCAAACATTAAAATTAAACTATTTTGCGTTTCTTTTCTGTTCCTGTTTACTGAACAGGTGCATACTTCCAATGAGAATATCCAGGTCAAATCATACCCTTGAGTTAGACTATTGTACAATGTTTTTATTGGGCAGCATGCACATTAAACTAAAGGTATGCCTGTCAGATTTGTATAGCATTAAAACCCTGAACTATTTGAACACTTGTCTGTGGTCTGTTTACATCAATAGAAGTCTTAAGTGTAGAAATAAGCTGCTATCCAGACTTCACTTAAGTTTTACCTTGCAGATGGCATCTTTTAAGGTAACATTTATTTCTTCTTTTGCAGCTTTTAGGTTGTTCATTTCTATTTCTTGTTCAGTTAGCTGTTTCTGCATTCCAGCCAATCTTTTTTCATCCAGCTGCATTTGAACATCATGCTAACAAATTAAATGGAGTATTTATAATTAGTAAGGAAGTATTCGTCTTTGGGTTAAATACGAACAAAATTCTCTGAAATAAACACTGATAAAGTAAAAGCAAAAAAAAAGTTACTTATAACAAAATTTTCATGATTCTGTCCAATTTGGAACGGATATTGGTGAGCTTTAAAAATGACAGTCAGGACCCATTTCATGGTCTCTGCCCACATCCACAATTTTTAGCCACACAGGGTAAGGGTACAGGAATAAAGCCTACACATAGCATTCCTGACCTCGGCAGCTCCATTGCAAATGTGGGCATTTCAAACCCTGAATTTTAATGAAAGTCAAGCCAGCTTTTTAAGATATAGTCATGGCAGCTCAGAGAAGTTGTGAACTGTAAAGGATATTTGGTCTGGTACAGGGTATCTTTTAACAAGTAAGTTTCAACGCTATTACTAATTTCACATGTCATAATTCTGTATGTTGAATCTGTTTAGAATGCAGCAATTGATGATGCTCTTAAAACTGACCATTAATCTGACCTTCGTGATGAGAGTAGAAAAATGTTCCAATACTTTACATTACATTATCTAATATATAAAGTGCATTGGACAGTACTGTTATTCAGATGTGACTGTATCAATTGTTCCTTGTAATTTAAAGTTTCCGTTACTTGACAGCTCTGACATCTCTGCTTCTGCTTTAAACTGTTAGCAGCTGACTGAGCTTTTTCATTGTCAGCTTAGTCATCTGTTTCACCTAGTTTATACTTTGACGACATGGTTCAACACTTTCATTGAATTTGAAAGCCTTAGTGTATTCAGCTCCATAGGTTTTGTTTATACAGATGGGCTATGCAATTCTATATGAGTGCTCGGATAGGTTCTAAATGTCAGAAATGGATTCAGCCGATGAGGGGTTGTTGTCACAGCTCTTAAGGGAAATGCAATTTTATTCAGCTTATAGGTTTAGGTCTACTTTGTAGGAATCTTTGTCTTGAAATGGTTGTTAGTTTTACCACCACAGATGACTGAATGATTTTGTTTTGAGAGTTTAAGAGCATCACAAAGATTTTCCAATAGTACTGCAGGGCTCAAAGGTTATATATAATGGATGCAGAGGGAATGGCCATGAAAGTGATGGATATGGGTGAGAGGATGTGGTTGAGTGTTATGGAGAGGATGGCAGGGGAAGCAAGGTTGGTAGCTTGACACTCAGCTACCAAGTTGGACAGATGTTACAGGGGACTGAGGGAGGTCTTCTAACCTGACAGCATTGGCATTTGTCCACCTCCATTTCTTCCTCAGGTTTGCTTTATGAGGCGGAGTTCCTGACTCCAGCCAACCTCCCCTGTGATGAAAATAATGTGGGTAGTATTGTCTGGCAGGATGCAGATTCTTTTTGTTGAGAAATGGCTTGACTCATGATTAATACCTCAAAGTTTTGAATTTGGGCACTAATCTTAATTGAGAATCCAATCCATTACAAACTTAATGTAATCAATGCAACAATTGTTATAGTGATTTAATTTTGATAATCAATCAACTGTGAACATTCTTGTTTAACAAACCCTTCAATGTGTTATTTAACAAAGATCCCTTTCTTTGGGCCATGACTTAAAAATGTTTTTTGTACCTTTCCACTCAATCTCATTAACATTCTGCTTAAGTCCTAAAAACATCAAAGACCCAAAATATACATCATCCATGTGGAAAAGCTTACTTTTCTATCAAAGAACAAGAAACATAGCTTCACTCTGGGAAACCATCAAAATTGCATGTCTATGTGCAGTTATTGCCAGGACCTGCCAACCAGAACAAGCAATATGCAAATTCAGATCTAGGTTAAAGGTTAATTACTTCCCACAATCACACAGCAAGTGCCTGCAACACCAGTAAGATGCACAATTAGGTACTCAATTTTAGCAATATTGTAGAACAGACAATAGACAATAGATGCAGGAGTAAGCCATTCTGCCCTTCGAACCAGCACCACCATTCAGTATGATCATGGCTGATCATCCTCAATCAGTATCCTGTTCCTGATTTATCCCCATAGCCTTGATTCCACTATCCTTAAGACCTCTATCCAACTCTTTCTTGAAAGTATCCAGAGACTTGGCCTCCACAGCCTTCTAAGCAGAGCATTCCATACACCCACCACTCTCTGGGTGAAGAAGTTTCTCCTCAACACTGTTCTAAGTGGCCTACCCCTTGTTTTTAAACTGTGTCCTTTGGTTCAGGACTCACCCATCAGCAGAAACATGTTTCCTGCATCCAGAGTGTCCATTCCTTTAATAATCTTATACGTCTCAATCAGATCCCCTCTCAGACTTCTAAACTCAAGCGTATACAAGCCCAGTCGCTCCCAATCTTTCAGTGTAAGGTAGTCCTGCCATTCAGGGAATTGACCTCGTGAACCTACGCTGCACTCCCCCAGTAGCCAGAATGTCTTTCCTCAAATTTGGAGACCAAAACTGCTCACAATATTCCAGGTGCGGTCTCACCAGGGTCTTATACAGCTGCAGAAGGACCTCTTTGCTTCTATACTCAATTTCTCTTGTTATGAAGGCCAGCATGCTATTAGCTTTCTTTACTGCCTGCTGTACCTGATGCTTGCTTTCATTGACTGATGTACAAGAACACCTAGGTCTCGTTGTATTACCCCTTTACCTAACTTGACTCCATTTAGGTAGTAATCTGCCTTCCTGTTCTTTCCACCAAAGTGTATAACCATACATTTATCCACATTAAACTGCATCTGCCTTGCATTTGTCCACTCACCTAGCCTGTCCAGGTCACCCTGTAATCTCCTAACATCCTCCTCACATTTCACCCTGCCACCCAGCTTTGTATCATCAGCAAATTTGCTAATATTACTTTTAATACCTTCATCTATATCATTAATGTACATTGTAAAAGCTGCGGTCCCAGCACTGATCCCTGCGGCACACCACTGGTCACTGCCTGCCATTCCGAAAGAGAACAGTTTATCACTACTCTTTGTTTCCTGTCAGCCAACCAATTTTCAATCCATGTCAGTATTTTGCGCCTAATACCATGTGCCCTAATTTTGCTCACTAACCTCCTATGTGGGACTTTATCAAAGGCTTTCTGAAAGTCCAGGTATACTACATCCACTGGATCGCCCTTGTCCATCTTCAGAGTTACATCCTCAAAAAATTCCAGAAGATTAGTCAAGCATGAGTTCCCCTTCATAAATTCATGCTGACTCTGACCTATCTTGTTACTGCTATCCAGATGTGTCGTAATTTCATCCTTTATAATTGACTCCAGCATTTTTCCCACCACTGAGGTCAGACTAACTGGTCTATAATTCTGTTTTCTCTCTCCCTCCTTTCTTAAAACATAGGACAACATTATCCACTCTCCAATCCACAGGAACTGATCCTGAATCTATAGAACATTGGAAAATGATCACCAATGCATCCACGATTTCTAGAGCCACCTCCTTCAGTACCCTGGGATGCAGACCATCAGGTCCCGGGGACTTATCAGACTTCAGACCTAACAGTCTCTCCAACACCATTTCCTGCCTAATATAAATTCCCTTCAGTTCAGGTCCTTCAGCCACTATTACATCTGGGAGATTAGATCTGTCTTCACTGAGGAAGACACGAGCAAAGTACCAATTCAACTCTTCTGCCATTTCTTTGTTCCCTGTAATAAATTCACCCGTTTCGGTCTTCAAGGGCCCAATTTTAGTCTTAACCATTTTTTTCCTTTTCACATACCTAAAAAAGCCTTTACTATCCTCCTTTATATTTTTGGCCAGTTTACCTTCGTACCTTATTTTTTCTTTGCGTATTACCTTTTTAGTTATCCTCTGATGTTCTTTAAAAGCTTCCCAGTCCTCCAATTTCCCACTCATCTTTGCTATGTTATACTTTTTCCCTTTTGTCTTTATATGGTCCTTAACTTCCCTTGGGGAGAAAGTGAGGGCTGCAGATGCTGGAGATCAGAGCTGAAAATGTGTTGCTGGAAAAGCGCAGCAGGTCAGGCAGCATCCAAGGAACAGGAGAATCGACGTTTCAGGCATAAGCCCTTCTTACTTTCCTCATTCCTGAAGAAGGACTTATGCCCAAAACGTCGATTCTCCTGTTCCTTGGATGCTGCCTGACCTGCTGCGCTTTTCCAGCAACACATTTTCA
>NC_057718.1:45124893-45135115 GCF_004010195.1 Chiloscyllium plagiosum
GGCATGATCCTTTTTTGAGTTTTCTGCTCCATTGATTCCGTTGTCTTTCTTGACTTCTCTTGTTCTAACTTTCCCTTTAACTTCCTTCTTAAACTTCCAGTTTGTTCCCCCCCCCCCCCCCCCGCCATTTAGTTTAAATGCAGCAATGTTGCAGTGGCAAACCTACCTGCCAGAATGTTGGTCCCCCACCTATTAAGGTGCAACCTGTCCCTCTTGTATAATTTATCCTTACCGCTAAACATAACCCAGTGATCCAAGAATTTAAATCTTTGCTTCCCGCACCAGTTCCCCAGCCATACATTAAAGTCCATTATTTTCCTGTTCCTGTCCACTCCAGCCCGAGAAACTGGAAGCAAACCGGAGATAACCACCCTGGATGTCCTGCTTTACAGCCTTCTTCCGTGTTCTCCGAAGTCCCGCTGTAGAATACCCCTCCTCTTCTTCCCAACGTCATTTGTGCCGACATGCACCACCACATCTGGCTCTTCACCTTCGCCCTTGAGGATTTCCTGCACTCTGTCTGCGATGTCCTTAATCCTGGCACCAGGAAGGCAACACACCATCCTCGAATTCCGCGTGTTGCCGCAGAAACCCCTTTAAGTCCCTCTCACTATGGAGTCCCCTATTACCACGGCTCTGTGTGATGTCTGACTCCTTGGCTCTGCCTCCACGTCGATTTCTGAATGGCAGACCTGACCGCCTCTCGGACTGGCAGTGACGCCTGTCTCTACAGTTTCCAAGAGATTCAACCTGTTCCTGACAGGTACTTCCCCCAGGGTCTCTTGCACTTGTCTCATCTCTGCCTTCCTCATCGTCTTCTCCCTTCTACTCTCTCCTGGTATGCTCGGTGTAAAAACCTCGCCGAAGGTCCTGTCCAGAAAGATCTCGTTCTCTCAGATGAGCCTGAAGTCATCTACTTTCTTCAGTGCTGCAATATGCTCTGTCAGAAACTGAACGTGTACACATTTTCCACAGTTATACGAGCCAGCTACACCAGAGTCCCTGACCTCCCACATCATGCACGCAGTACACTGAATCAGCTTGGCAGTCATGTCTTCACCCTCTTCAACTGTGGCATAATCACTTCTCTCAATTTCTTTGTCGAAGACTCCTGAGCCAAAGACTCGCTCTTTTCTCAACAGAAACTTCCCTCGACCCCCAAGTTTGTTGCAAGTCTGTGGACCTGGGGCCTAGAACACACCTACTTAAATAACACTCACCCACCTTCCTAACAGCCTCTGCGCTCTGACTTCACTTCCGCCCAGGTCTCACCACTCTCTGCTGCAAAATTGTGATGGATAAATAGTGACAAGGAAACAGGGAAAGCTTGCATACACTTCTGCAAATAATTCCAACTATTGTTTATCTCTGCATACTCAGCCAATGGACCTTGATGTGACATCTCTTCAAAAATATGGCCCCTCCAAAATTAAAGCGTTCATTCCACCCTCTGCCGAGGTGCAAAGATGGATTATGTACTCCTCTAAACTGATTTTAAACTCACCAACCTCTGTCTCTGAACTGAGACTGCTACAATTGAAGCATGACAGGCAACGTACACATCTGGGTGCTTGAAAACAGAGCAATTAAATATTGGAATAGTCAGAGGGCAATAAGAAAGAGAAAAAGGTTTCATAATGTTGACTGTCATATTAGAGGAGAGTAGTGCAAATATTTGCATATAAAAGGAATTTGTATTATGCTTGAGATCATATTAAACATAACTAAAGACACAAATAACCGGCCATTCATCACATTACATGTACTAGGCCTTTACCAGTTCCTTTTGTCATGCAACAGTCATTACATTCTAAAGTTAATTCACCATATTATGTGAAACCTGGTTAATGTCAATCCGTGTATTCTGCAAGATTCCCAATTCTACACACAAAACTAATTATTTAATTTTTGTCTTAGTGCTGGATGAATCTGTTATCAGTCCCGGTTAGGTACAGTATATTACCTGATCTTGTAAACCTTTAAGCACAGCTTGATGCTCTTCCTGGATGCACTTTAATCTGTGTTTATGTTCATCTAGATCCTTCTTGAGGACATCAGTGATCTGAAGTTCATTTTGAAAATATCCAACATCCTTTTCTAACTTGTTTTTTTCTGATTGAGAAATTTCTAGCTGCAACTAAAATTAAAGGCAATTTTTAAAATGGAGACAAACACATCTAAAATATTACTTCTATTGCTATTTTTTCATTCTTGTATTGAATCTTTTACTGACTTTTCAAGGAATCAATGAATAATTAGCCTCCATTTGCCTCCATTACAAAAAAAAAGAAATGATGTTCTGGTTAGATTCAAGACTGCAGTCACAACTAATTTCTTAATACCAGGAAGTGTAGGTGGCTAAGTTATCGTAAAAATAGTGTCTTTTTTAACTTTACAAAACCCATTCCTACAATCAATACTGCTGTTTTTTCGTAAATATTTACTTTGGTCACAGTTTTATAGATAAATACCAAATTGCTTGCACTAAAAAAAATCCAAACTTATACTTTATCACATTGGTGAAAACTTTGATTTTTGCTGGAATTTTATGATACTGAACCTTAAAACTTTCTGTCTGACTTCTAAACTCTTCAAATTGTGCAGAAATCAAGTTCTTCTCCACATCATATTCCTGCTGCATTTTCAGAATCTTTTCATTGGCTATAGTTAAGTCATCCTGCAGTTTACGATTATTTTCTGTCCGATCATTTACCTGAAAGATAGCCATTTTATTGATTACTAAACATTACAGTTGTTTGATCATTTTACCAAGTGCCAATATCTTGTCATGCATTTAATGTGACAATATCAAAAGTTACTGTGGAAAAAAAAGTTTCATTTATAATATAAACATAATTGCTTTAAGACACATTTGATAACAGTGGTCCAGATTTTGCAGCCACATTAGTGAAATACATTAGCTAGTTGGCTAGAGACTCTCTAGTTCCAGCAGTGCCAGGACACAGTAGTGACCACTGGAGTAAGTACTAGAAGTTCACTTAAAACTGAATACGTCTTTGACTTTAGGCATTACGAATTCATATTTCCATCACTAATACAAATGTAATGCCAAGTCAGGGACAGCTCCAGGTGATACGGACATCAATTAAATAGCGTGAATAGTCAACCACATGGAAATTCTCATAGATAATAAAGCTGACAGTAAAATTCATTTGTAATGCCCTCTCAATGATGTTTACAGAAAGCAAAAATACACATTGGAAGCTGAAATACTGGGAAATATTTTATGTTCCGTCACCAGCATATATGAAGTTTAAGAATGAATTTACATAAAATAAAGCAGCCGGTCAACGCATAACCTTGCTACACATGCTTGACCCGTCTCCCATATGACCATGGGTGGGAAAGTGACCACTTCAAAACCTCATTCCACCTCTGTGGCTGTGAAGTATGCACCTGGGGAACAATCAGCCAGTCTAACAGCGGGTAGGAAGGGGGAATACTACCTCTTCTGGTAAAACTCCATGGCTAGCAGGGACATCCCTGCACTCTCAAGATGATAAATTCTCATGTCATTAAGGTCACCACCAAGCAGTATTACACTACAGGGAAGCCAGATTTGAAGTCAGCGAGGTGCCAACCAATTTTTCAAACGGCATGAAAGGAATATTTTCCCCTACAAATTCATCCATTATTAATACACTTATATTATTTATAGTACACAAATATAAAATTAATTTTCAATGGGCCAAGTGGTTGTTCAATAATAGTTACGAATATGTATGCTATTAAATATACAGTTGCATATTATTAGCAAATCACTACCTTTTTCAGACTTTAACAATAACATTACACAGGAAAAGGGAAGTCCTCATCCTTTCAGTGATTTGTAAAAAAAAATTGTACTGAGTGCTCCAACAACATACAGGAGCAGGCAATCACTTGACAGCAGCTTTTGGATTTTCGTGTTGAATTGCATATATCTGAAGACCAACATTGAATAATGATGAACACCAACTCTTTCACCATTATTAAATTACTTTATCTCGGAATATAGTCTGGTAGCCGTTCAAAGATCCTTATGTGTAACCAGGTATATAGATACATAGGGAGTAGGTTTGCTCGCTGAGCTGTAGGTTTGATATCCAGACGTTTCATTACCTGGCTAGGTAACATCATCAGTGGCGACATCCAAGTGAAGTGAAGCTGTTGTCTCCTGCTTTCTATTTATATGTTTGTCCTGGATGGGGTTCCTGAGGTTTGTGGTGATGTCATTTCCTGTTCGTTTTCTGAGGGGTTGATAGACGGTATCTCGATCTGTGTGTTTGTTTATGGCGTTGTGGTTGGAGCGCCAGGCCTCTAGGAATTCTCTGGCATGTCTTATATAGATACATTTACAGTATTTACACTGTCATGTTTACCTGATGTTTATGAAATCAGTGACAGCACTATTTTGCCACCTACATTTAAAAAAAACCAAAGCCAAAAACTGGAAATTTTGTATGAAGTATACAAAAATCAAGAAATACTAAATATTAAGCCAAGGAACAAGAAATGGCCTTCTGCACTTGACAAAACACCATCTATCATTGGTAGAAAAAAAATCAAGCCTTCTCTCAAAGTTTTTATTCATTATGATATTATGTTAATCTTCCCTTTAGGCTGCAAGGACCTCTTATCTCATTCTGGAACAAATAGGCTGTGTGTGACCAGTGTTCCCTTTGAGATGCATACATGTATGGAGATACAGCAAAGAACTGCACAATGCAACAAATGTGCCCCAAAACAAAGAGAGACATTTGGGACAACATTCCTGGTAAAGTCAGCATTTATTACCCGTCCCCATATGCCTGTAAATGGGTGACTTGCTATACCACTTCAAAGGGCAGTTTAAAGCCAACCAAAGTGCAGTAGGTCTGAAGTCACATTCTGACCAGATCACAAAAGGTGGCTTTCCTTTCCTAGTATAGGATATAACATATCTTTTTAGGGAAGTCCTGTAGTTATGTGCGCACTATTACTGGTACTACTTTTAAAATTCCAGGTTCCTTTCTAATTGAAGCAAAACCCACGGTAGGGTTTGAATTCAATTCGCCCAATCATTAGTCTGGACCACTGGACTTTTGATATGGTAGCAAAACCACTCTGCTAGCAATTCCAATGACTTCTTCCTTAAAATTCTATTGCCACACCTCATTCTCTTTTTCAATACAGGTTTAAAATCCAAGGTGGTACTCTCCCATTTTCAGACAAAGTACAAAAGCAGATAAGTTTCGAGGAAGGAAACCTGCAATCTATGATTAAGAGAATGTTCACCATAGGAAAACCCATTAGATCTTCAAGAAATTGGGCTGTAAATTACTTGCTGTTGGTCTTTTTATTGGATTTAAGACCCATGTTGAGACTCTCCCGGCCACCAGCCAAACAGAGCAACACCAGAATTTGGCAGCATCATATCAGAGGCTGTGGCTGCTGCCAGTATAACAGCCCCTACACCCCCAGTTTAGGAAAAGGTGACATTACAGGGAAGTAATGGCCTAGTGGTATTACAACTATATTATTAATCCAGAGATCAGATAAGGTTCTGGAGACCTGGTTTCAAATCCTGCATGGACTATGACATAATCTGAATTCAATAAGAAAATCTAAATGAGAAAATCAATAAGAGTCTAAACTGTTGTCAAATGCCAGAAAAACCCATCTGGTTCACTAATGTCCTTTAGGGCCGAAACTGCAGTTTTAACCTGGTCTGACCTCCAGGTGACTTCAGACCCACAGCAATGTGGTTGACTCTCAACTGCCCTCTGTGCAATTAGGGACGGGCAATAAATGCTGTCCTAGCTAGTGATGCCCACGTCCCATGATTGAATAAAATCTTCTTGGTAGAGGCTGCAGTTACAGAGAGGCAAGGGATTGCTCTCATCAGCGAGCTGACCATGAAAAATGACATTTGGCCAATTTGACCATAAGATTGTGGGACTCCCTCCCACTTCTACACCCATAAATTTCCCACCCACCCATTCCAGTTAACCAAATGGATAGAGTAACTCTTATTCATTCCGCCCGGAGCTGCCCAGGTAGGTCAAAATCCTTACAGTTTTTAATTGACAATTCAGGTTTTACTTGGTAAGAGGGCAAGAATGTGGGTATTAGGCCTTCCGGTTTAGCACTGAATTTAAACAAAGCTGGTGAGTTTTGGTCCATCACTATACCAGTTAATCAAGTTCCCTTCCTGCCTTAGCACCCAGAAGATTCTGCTCCAAGACTCAGGAGGAGTATGGCATATTTTTCTCTGTTTTAAAATGTGATTGCAGACACTACCTGGATAGAAGGCTAAGGGTTTCACCATATTGGCCAACATCTCATCTTATCAATCTCCAATGTCTCTGTTAAGCTTAGTAATGGGAATGCTTTGTATTTTTGAAGTATCTTGGGGCATTTTCTTTATTAATGATGCTCTATCAAAGCAAATGTTCGACATTGCGATTACAATATTGGTCAGAGCATTTGCTCATGCCATTAATGTTTGCTTTGCTTAATTTATGAATATATAAATCATTTCTGCTACGAACTTGCAATTACTTCATGAAAGTTTCCAATTATGACAACTAAATAACATTGAAACCATTGTAAATCTTTCAAAGGCAATGCAAACTTGTTAGCTGGAACACTATTTGTACTAATATTCCACTGCAACATTTTCACTGGGAGTCAGTACGTCAATAATGACGAGGTAAACGTAAAGGACTGAAGTTACTACAAGTAGGTCAAGTGTCATTTTCGTCAAGTGTCATGGAAGCTTTCTCTACACGAGGCCGAGCAGGTTTTCTCACATGATTACCCCAAACACACTTCATTAAGTACATGCTGCATCCCTATGGCATTCTTCGCATTCATGCTACCCAAATCTCTCACTCACCATAGGTACAAGTAGTCGCTATTTAAGATCTCTTGCACTGGTGCCATTTTGAACAGCAGCCATGTCCCCAGTCAAATGCTGACAGCCTGGATTTGCCCTTCAGCACACATGCTGTGGGACTGCATTGACAATCCAACATTTCTCAAGGCACATACGTGGCACAGCTGACAGTTCAGTGCAAAGACAATTGTACATTCCTACACTTGTTGCTGTTTCAGCATCAAGTCATACAGTTTACCTGGCCTTTAGTGACAACCCATTTTACAAAATTATCTCGGTCAGTGCTACTCTTTCCCAATGCACAATCCCCAATGCTGCACTGCAATGAAAGATGCCAGTGCACTTCAAAGTGCAGCACTGCAGTGCAGGTGCAAATTGTAAGTGGATCGGACATATAGGTCTATCTGCTCTAATGCAAATTCGCTGTAGCAATTTACAAATTAGGGACAATGATTCTAAAACGCAAATTTTTTAAATGTGTTGGTTATAATGGATTACATCGGCAACACTTTAAGCACTGTTTCTAAGGCACAATTATTCTATAACGTGCAGTTGTACAAGAACACATCTAGAAAAACTATCTGTATGCCATGAAGATATAGAGAAGCTGGTACTTGATAGATTCAACTTTCCATGACCACAGAGTACTCATGGCACATACTCTCAGATGTTGGCGATTGAGGTCTAGAGGAAAAAGCGTAACCATTTGTGACATTCATGACTGTCTAGTGTCTATACGGCAAATGGGTGAGATGCAATGATGAATTATGTACTCCTCTAAATTGATTTTAAACTAACTAATTTCTGTCTCCGAAGTAAGGCTGCTACAATTGAAGCATGACAGGCAACCTACACATTTGGGTACTTGAAATTGAGTAAATAAAAACCAGAATAGTCAGAGAGCAAAAAAAAGAGAAAAGGATTTCATAATGTTGACTCTCATCTGGGCAGAGAGTAGTGCAATTATTTGCATATAAATGGAAGTTGTATTATGCTTACGATCATCTTAAACATAACTAAAAACAGAAACAACCTGCCATCCATCCCATTACATATAATTGGCCTTTACTTGTACAAAATGGTTCCTTTTTGTCATGTGACAGTCATCACATTCTAAAGTTAATTCACCATATTATGTGAAACAAGGCTATAGACAGTTCTTGTATTTTGCAAGATTTCTAATACTAAACACAAAACTAATTATAGGCATGCCCTGCTTTTTGAAAGTTCATTTTACACCACTTTGCTTTTATGAAAGACCTACATGGGTACCTGTTTTTGCTAACCAAAAGAAATCCAAAGAGCATTTTCATTTTTACACAAAAAAACAAAATTTATCCCATATAAATGAATGCTTCTTCGCGTTATGCCATTTCAGCTTACGAAAGGTTTCATAGGAATGATCTACTTTTGGATAATGGGGGATACCTGTATTTAGTTTTTGTCACAGTGCTGGATGAATCAGTTATCAGTCCCGGTTAGGTATAGTATATTACCTGATCTTGTAAACCTTTAAGCACAGCTTGATGCTCTTCCTGGATGCACTTTAATCTGTGTTTATGTTCATCTAGATCCTTCTTGAGGACATCAGTGATCTGAAGTTCATTTTGAAAATATCCAACATCCTTTTCTAACTTGTTTTTTTCCGATTGAGAAATTTCTAGCTGCAACTAAAATTAAAGGCAATTTTAAAAATGGAGACAAACACATCTAAAATATTACTTCTATTACTATTTTTTCATTCTTGTATTGAATCTTTAACTGACATTTCAAGGAATTAATAAATAATTAGCCTCCACTTGCCTCTATTACAAAAAAAAATGCTGTTCTTGTTAGATTCAAGACTGCAGTCACAACTAATTTCTTAATACCAGTGTAGCTGGCTGAGTTATCGTAAAAATAATGTCTTTTTTTTACTTTATAAAACCCATTCCTACAATCAATACTGCTGTTATTTTGTAAATATTTACTTTGATCACAGTTTTGTGGACAAATGCCAAATTGCTTGCACTAAAAAAAATCCAAACTTCTTATACTTTACTGTTGATCACATTGGTGATAACTTTGATTTTTGCAAATGTCAGATTGTTGGAATTTTATGATACTGAACCTTAAAACTTTCTGTCTGACTTCTAAACTCTTCAAGTTGTGCAGAAATCAAATTCTTCTCCACATCATATTCCTGCTGCATTTTCAGAATCTTTTCATTGGCTCTAGTTAAGTCATCCAGCAGTTTACGATTATTCTCTGTCAGATCATTTACCTGAAAGACAGCAATTTGGTTGATTACTAAACATTACAGTTGTTTGATTATTTTACCAAATGCCAAAATCTTGTCATGCATTTGATGTGACAATATCAAAAGTTACCATGGAAAAAAAAAGTTTCATGTATTATTAACATAATTGCTTTAAGACACATTTGATAACAGTGGTCCAGATTTTGCAGCCAGCAATGTAGTGAAATACATTAGCTAGTTGGCTAGAGACTCTCTAGTTCCAGCAGTGCCAGAAACAGTAGTGACCACTGCAGTAAGTACTAGAGTTCACTGAAAACTGAATACGTCTTTTGACCGAAGTCATTATGAAGTTCATATTTTCCATCATTAATACAAATGTAATGCCAAGTCAGGGACAACTCCAGGTGATACAGATATCAATTACACAGCTCGAATAGTCACCACATTGGGGGCAAAGTATTGGGGGCAAAGTACTAGTTTGGATTGAAAATTGGTTGGCTAATAGGAAACAAAGGGTAGTGATAAACGGCTCCATTTCGGAATGGCAGGCAGTGACCAGTGGGGTACCGCAGGGATCCGTGCTGGGACCACAGCTTTTTACAATATATGTTAATGATATAGAAGATGGTATCAGCAATAACATTAGCAAATTTGCTGATGATACAAAGCTGGGTGGCAGGGTGAAAAGTGATGAGGATGTTAGGAGATTACAGGGTGACCTGGACAAGTTAGGTGAGTGGGCAGATGCATGGCAGATGCAGTTTGATGTGGATAATTGTATGGTTATCCACTTTGGTAGCAAGAACAGGAAGGCAGACTACTACCTCAATGGAATCAATTTATGTAAAGGGGCAGTACAGAGAGATCTGGCAAGCATGCAGGTACAGCAGGTAGTGAAGAAGGCTAATAGCATGCTGGCCTTCATAACAAGAGGAATTGAGTATAGAAGCAAAGAGGTGCTTCTGCAGCTGTACAGGGCCCTGGTGAGACCACACTTGGAGTACTGTGTGCAGTTCTGGTCTCCAAATTTGAGGAAAGATTTTCTGGCTATTGAGGGAGTGCAGCGTAGGTTCACGAGGTCAATTCCTGGAATGGCAAGATTA
>NC_057718.1:45135167-45143661 GCF_004010195.1 Chiloscyllium plagiosum
TCTTCACCCAGAGAGTGGTGGTTGTGTGGAATGCTCTGCCACAGGGGGCAGTGGAGGCCCACACTCTGGATTCATTTAAGAAGGAGTTGGATAGAGCTCTCAAAGATAGTGCAATCAAGGGTTATGGAGATAAGGCAGGAACAGGATACTGATTAGGAATGATCAGCCATGATTATATTGAATGGCGGTGCAGGCTCGAAGGGCTGAATGGCCTACTCCTGCACCTATTGCCTATTGTCTATTGTCACATGGAAATTCTCATGGATGATAAGGCATACACTAAAATTCATTCAAAATGCTCTCTCTATGAAGGTTACAAAAAGCAATAACACATACTTGAAGCTGAAATATTACGATAAGTTTTATGTCCCGTCACCAGCATGTGAAGTTTTTGAGTGAAGTTACATAAAATAAAGCAGCTGGTCAACGTATAACCCTGCTACACACACTTGTCCAGTCTCCCATATGACCATGGGTGGGGTACTAACCACTCCAAAACCTTATTCCACCTCTATGGCTGTGAAGTATGCACCTGGGGAACAATCAGCCAGTCTAACAACGGGTAGGAAGGGGGAATACTACCTCTTCTAGTAAAACTCCATGGCTAGCAGGGACATCCCTGCACCCTCAAGATGATAAAATCTCAAGTCATTAAGGTCACCACCACAGCAGTATTACTGCAGGGAAGCCAGATTTGAAGTCAGCAAGGTGCCAAGCAATTTTTCAAACGGCATAAGAGGAATATTTTCCCCTATGAATTCACAGTATTATTAATAGATTTATATTATTGATAGTACACAAATATAAAATTAATTTTCAATGGGCCAAGTGGTTGTTCAATAATAGTTATGAATATGTATACTATTACACAGTTGCATATTATTAGCAAATTGCAACCTTTTTCAGATTTTAACAGTAACATTACAGAGGAAAAGGGAAGTCCTCATCCTTTCAGTGATTGTTAAAAAAAGTAATTATACTGTGAGTGCTTCAACAACATACAGGAGGAGAGAATCACTTGACAGTAGCTTTTGGATTTTCATGTTTAATTGCATATATCTGAAGACCAGCACTGAACAACAATGACCATTAACTTTTTCACCATTATTAAATTACGTTATCTCAGCAATATAGTCCTGCATCCCTTCAAAGCTCGTGCAATTTGGAATACATGTAAAGCCAATAGCTTACTTTCTGCCAACTATTGTCAAAAAAAAAGCTTAGCTTAAAAAGAGTAAAGATGTCTGTGTGGAGTTTGCACATTCTCGCCATGTCTGTGTGGGTTTCTTCTGAGTGCTCCGGCTCTTTCCTACAGTCCAGAGATGTGCAGGTTAGGTGAATTGGCCATTGTGTTCAGGGATATGCAGGTTAGGTACATTAGTCAGGGGAAATGTAAGGGATTAGTTCTGGGTGGATTACTCTTAGGAGGGTCAGTGTGGACTTGATGGGCCGACTGGCCTGTTTCCACACTGTAGGGATTCTATAGCTTACAGTTTTCACACTGTCATGTTTACCTGATTTTTATGAAATCAGTGACAGCACTATTTTGCCACCTACATTTAAAAAAAACCAAAGCCAAAAACTGGAAATTTTGTATGAAGTATACAAAAATCAAGAAATATTAAATATTAAGTCAAGGGTCAAGAAATGGCCTTCTGCACTTGACAAAACACTCTCAATCGATCATTGGTAGAAAAAAAAAATCAGGCCTTCTCTCAGTTTTTATTCATTCACAAGATATTATGTCAATCTTCCCTTTAGGCTGCAAGGATCTCATGTCTCATTCTGGAACAAATAGGCTGTGTGACCAATGTTCCCTTTGAGATGCATACATGCATGGAGATACAGCAAAGAACTGCACAATGCAACAAATGTGCCCCAAAACGAAAAGAGACATTTGGGACAACATTCCTGATAAAGTCAGCATTTATTACCCGTCCTCATATGCCTGTAAATGGGTGACGCTATATCACTTCAAAGGGCAGTTTAAAGCCAACCAAAATGCAGTAGGTCTGAAGTCACATTCTGACCAGATCACAAAAAGAGTGGCTGATTTCCTTTCCTGGAATAGCATATAGCATGTCTTTTTAGGAAAGTCCTGTAGTTATATGCGCACTATTACTGGTACTACTTTTAAAATTCCAGGTTCCTTTCTAATTGAAGCAAATTCCCCAGTACCCACGGTAGGGTTTGAATTCAATTCTCCCTCCCATTTTCAGACAAAGTCCAAAAGCAGATAAGTTTCGAGGAAGGAAACCTGCAATCTATGATTAAGAGAATGTTCATCATAGGAAAACCCATCTTGGGAGTTCAGTTCGTTGTCACTGGGAATCAGTACATCAATAATGACGAGGCAAATATAAAGGAGTGAAATTTTACTACAAGTAGGTCAAGAGTCATTTTCATCAAGTTTCATGGATGCTTTCCCTCTAGGCCTAGCAGTTTTTTTCTCAGATGATTACCACAAATACACCTCATTATGTAAGTACTGCTAAGCAAATACTCACTCATTGGGATCCTTTGCATTGGTGCCATTTTTGAACCACAGCCATGTCCCCAGTCAAATGCTGGTAGACTTGATTTGCCCTTCACCACATGCTGTGGGACTGCATCGACAATCCAACATTTCTCATGCCACATACGTGGCATAGCTGACATATCACTGCACAATTATACATTCCTGCACTTGTTACTTTTTAAGCATCAATTCATAAAGTCACAGCCCATCTTACAAAGTGATCTCAGACACTGCTACTCTTTCTCAATGCACAATCCCCAATGCTGCACTGCAATGAAAAATGCCAGTGCACTTCAAAGTGCAGCACTGCAGTGCAGGTGCAAACTGTAAGGGGATTGGACATTCTGCTATAAGTTGCATTCTGTTAACGCAAATTCGCTGTAGTGATTGACAAGTTGGGGACAATGTTCCTAAAGTGTGAACTTTTAAAATGTGTTAGCTGTGATGCAATTACATCGCCAACACTTTAAGCACTGGTTCTAAAGCACGATAATGCCGGGTTGGACAAGAACACAACCATCACAATGTAGAAAAACCACCTTTATGCTATGAAGATATAGAGAAGCTGGTACTTGATGGCTTCAGTTCTCCATGAACATAGAGTATTCATGATGCGTACTCTGAGATTGATGTCCAAGATGGAGGTCCAGAGGAAAAAGCATACCCGTTGTGACATTCATGTCTGTCTAGTGTCTATATGGCAAATGGGAAAAAAGGAGACTGCATACTAATGAGGCATGATTACATAGTAAGGAGGGTGATAATCCACTCTTGCCCTTCACGAGTCAGAATCTTGTCTGGACATTCAGCATTTGGTTAGAAAATCTGACCTATTAGTCTCAAACTAAAAATCATCTCACTTAATTTTCTCAAATTTCTCACCAAATCTCACATCCTTCAGGGCCTGGAAAGATTCCACACAAATTGCATCAAAGATCTACAAAAATAAATCTTCCTTGTAAATTGATAAACGAAGTATGATAGGCTGCATACTCAGCCTCATAATTGTACTCCTTATACACTCATGAGTGTGGCCAAATTCAGCTCTAACTCCATTTTTAAATTTGTTGCTGACACCACCACGGTGGATTGGATCTCAAACAACGACGAGCCAAACTACAGGAAAGAGATAGAAGAGTTTAGTGGAACGGTGTAAAGACAACAATCTCTCCCTCAATGTCAGTAAGGCGAAGGAGCTGGTCATCAACTTCAAGAAACGGAGTGAAGGACACATCCAACAATATTGATGGTGATGATGTGAAGGTAGTCGAGAGCTTCAAGGTCCTAAAATATTATCAATAATCTGGCCTGCTTCGTCCACATCGATGCTTACAGTCAAGAAAGCACACCAACATCTCTACTTCCTCAGAAGGCTAAGGAAATTCACATGTCCACCGTGACTCTTACAATTTTTATAAATAGCATCTTATCCGAATGCATCACAGCTTGCAATGGCAATTGCTCTGCCCAAGACCACAAAGAAATCACTGAGAGTTGTAAATGCAGACCAATCAATTAAGCAAACCACCCTTCCAACCATTTACTCCGTCTATACTTCTCACTTCCTCAGGAAAGCAGATAACATAATTAAAGACCCATTCCACCCCAGTTATACTCTCTTCCACCCTCTTCCATTGGGCAGAAGATATAGAAGTTTGAAAACACATACCAACAGATTCAAGAACAGCTTCTTCCCTGCTAATATCAGACATATGAATAGACCTCTCATACATGAGAATTGATCTTTCTCTGCACCTTCTCTGTGGCTATAACATTATATTTTATATTCTGTTCTATTATCCTAATGTACTTATGCAAAGTATGATTTGTCTAGATAGCATGCAACACAATTTTTTTCATTGTATCTTGGTACATGTGACAATAATAATAAATCAAATCAACAGGGTAAATCATAATGGAATTATTGCTCTGATCCAAGTTTGGGAGTTAAAGGAACATGGGAACAGCAATATGTCATTCAGTCCTTGACGCAAATTCCATTAATGAGATCATTGCTAATCTGTGGCCTATGTCCAAATACCTGACTTTGGCCCATACCTGCTAACAAAAATTTATCTATCTCAGATTTAAATTAACTTCTGATCTAATAACAAGTGTGGACTGTGAAAGAGAGTTCCAGATCTCTACCACCCTGTGTATGTAGAACGTATATGCTTTCTAACATCTTTCCTCAATGATCTTACCCTAATTTGTAGACTATGCCCCTAGTTTTAGAATCTCCAGTGGAAATAGTTTATTTTTACCTTGTCTTTTCCTGTTAATAGCTTGAAGATTCCAATCAAATCATCTGCTAACTTTCTAAATTCTAGAGAAAACAGACTTAATTTATACAATTTCTCCTTATAACTTAATCCTTGAAGTCCAAGTACCATTCTTCTAAAACTACTATAGTCCCTCCAAGGACAAGGTATCTAAGATATCTTCCCAAGGTGTGGTGCCAAGATCTGCTGAACAAAAGGAAGCGAGGATAAGACAAAGACAGTTTATCTAAACTATAATTTAAAACTGAAATGGAGTTTGGTGTATGTAATGCTACCAATCTGTTAATTGCCTAGTTCAATATGTAATTAACACAAATCTGTTGAATGTCTACTTTAAATGTTGCAGTGTACTAGGAATATGAGGAAGAGTTAGCCAAACTTGGTGCACTACAGTGAAAGCACTGGGTGTGTGGGGATTGCTGCATTGAAGGGGTTGTTTTACACACAAAACATCACCATACAAATTTATAAAGGATTGAGATGAATGTGGTTAGAAATCCAATATACTAGGTTTATAATTTATTTTACCAAACATTGAGAGGAATATCTAGTTTATATTGTACTCTTTGGCTAACTATCACAGTTTGAAATGGACACGTGCACAAGTGAAAGACACTCAGAATTTGTGCACGATAAAAGGCATGGTCAATTTAACCTCTCCTAACGGTGTTCAATTTACATTAAGAGACATATGTTGCATGTGGCCAGATTCCATTATGTTTTACCTTGCAGATAGCATCCTTAAATGCAACATTGATTTCTTCTTTTGCAGCCTTTATCTTTTTGATTTCCATGTCTTGTGCAGTAAACTGTAATTCCATTTCGACCATTTTCTTTTGGTATGACTGTACTTGAACTTCATGCTAACAAATTAAAGACAGCACTTGATAAGGAAATATTTGTCAAATTAAGTATGTACAAAGTACTCTGACATTAATACTAATGGCTGATAAAGTAAAATAAAAAAATACTAGCCAACAAGCATTTAATCTCCGAAAAGTCCAAAACATGTCAAATGATAATTACAATCAAATTGCAACAAATTTCAATGAATGATTTACACCAGTCTAACTTTGACGACTAATTAGCTAAAAATAAATATTATCTCTCACAAAACCATTTATGCAATGTTCTATTTAGGAAAAGTATTTTTCTTTTACTATTCTTTCCAACGAAAAACATATTTATTTTCTTAGAGAACTCAGAATTCATCTTCTAAAAGGAAGCAGCTTGTTCACTTCATTTCAAAGAATGAGAAATAACAACAAAACTGTATGCAGGAGCAATACTATTTCAAAGAATTTCTCAAATAAATACTTAAAATCCAAGCAATCTGAAACAGCATTTTGATTAGATTAGATTCCCTACAGTGTGGAAACAGGCCCTTCAAACTTAATTCAGATTATTCATGGCTAACTACTAGTCAGGTATAAGCAGGGAATGAAAACCCCTATAGTATGTCTACATATCACAAGCAAAGAGGCAAAACAATAAACTTTCAGTCTGCATGGCTAAAGAAGAACAAGTATGAAAGAAGTGTATTCATCTGACAAATGGAAGGCAAGCTTATTGCTGAACCTGCAAAGTTTGAGAGGCATTTTTAAAACCTTGACATCAGTCTATTGCGTTCAAAGTTTCAGGAACAGCAAATAATTCACTCCCTTGCCGATTCATTCCACAGTGTGGAATGCAGATTCATACTCATTGTATTCAAACAGATAATTTTAATTCTGGAAGTGAATTAAAATCTTATGCCCGAAGACTACATTCAACAAGTACAGTAATAAGCATAGCCTCTTCATAATGTGCAAGGTTCCCTGGCATCCCTACCCCAGCTAAGAGAATGGTGTAAAGATTGCCAAGATGATCGCTAATTAGCTATTAATAGACTTGAGGTAGACGATCTTTACCTTGGGACAGCAAGTCCTGTCTAAGTTGAAAGGCAATTAAAGATCAGCAGCTCCCAAGATTTTCAACAGAATCATGCATGTTGGATCAGAATTTGTACATTTGGAAATCTTGTCAATTGTTAAGATGGCAGGAACCTCTCAGATGGACAGATGATGGTAAACCTCTCAGATGGTAAAGATGATGGACAGCTGAAACTTGAGAGGCCATTAAGGGACACTATTGTATGGAGAAATATAACTTTGGGAGGGGCACTCAGATGGAATCAAGGGGCCCAATTAAGGAGGATAATCCACTGCCCATCATCAGCTCTTGCAGGGAATCTGCTGGACTATTTCGGTGGGGGCCTCTTCTGCTGTTGGTTGATGCTCCAATCCTTAAAACCTTTTTGACAGGAAAGCATAAAATCCAGACCATAACCTATTTCCAACCATGACCCATGCAATTGTACCTTGCAGCTTCTTGCATGGTCAAACAGAAACGTACCCATAAATCAAAAAGATATATGAACACACAAATGGTGGACTGAAAGTACCTTGGATCATGCAGTGCTCCTGAGACTCAGGCTTATTTCTAGATTTATTTCTAGATTTCTTACAGTTATTAAGAAATATTTGGAGGGAGATGGGCCAAGCCCAGGTAGGTGGGGCTAGTTTAGTTTGGGATTGTGTTCGGCATAGACTGGTTGGACCAAAGAGTCTGGTTCTGTGCCATATGACTCTATGAGAATAAATATTGGTCTGGAAACAGGGAAAGCTCCCACTTCTCTGAATAGTATCACAAGATCTCATCCTCTCCAACAAAGGACTGAATAGGCCTCTGAATTAACTTATCTGTGCATAGTTTCCTCCATACTCTACCAAGGTGCCAGCCTGGATTATGTGCTAAGGGTTCAAAATCAAATTTAGATTTGGAGGTTACTATTGAGCCACAAAAAGAAAAGTACATGTCGGAGAAGAAGGACAATTAAAGACTGGAACACTCTGGCTGTAAATAGAAGAAGGAAGAAATTCGATAACATTGACCTTCAACTTCATTATTCTGAAGAAGAGTAGTTTCCAAGTATTATGGTGTCTGGTGGAACAACACAGGGTAAACCCTCCTGCTTAATTTAAAACCAGCAACACCAAAAGATTTATCCTATACAGTAATCTGTAAAGAGCGAGTGGCCAAGAACTATTTAAAGTAAAAATTAACTACTTTATTCCTTAAAGTATAACAGAAAATAATGAACTAAACACTATTTACAATTCAAAGTTTGTGCGAAGATTTGTAGCTCAGGTGCTCGATGTTGTGGTTCTGTTCGCCGAGCTGGAAGTTTTTGTTGCAAACGTTTCGTCCGAACACCGAACGGAGAATTCACTACAAGGGTATACAGGAAAGCCACACACACAGACCAAGTCCTAAACTATGAAAGTAACCACCCCAACACACACAAACGAAGCTGCATCAGGACACTATTCAAAAGGGCCACAACACACTGCAGTACACCAGAACTGCAAAAAGATAAAGAGGAACACCTATACAAGGTATTTGCCAAAAACAGATACCCACGCAACTTCATCAACAGATGCCTAAGAGAAAGACCACGGAACGAGGGCATACCACAACCAAAAGGACTAGCCACACTACCATACATCAGCAGCATCACGGAACTGACAGCCAGACTACTGCGACCACTAGGACTCATAACGGCACACAAACCAACAGCCACGCTCAGACAACAACTCACAAGAACGAAGGACCCGATACCCAACATGAGCAAGACAAATGTAGTGTACAAAAT
>NC_057718.1:45143688-45194006 GCF_004010195.1 Chiloscyllium plagiosum
ACAGCTGAAACTGACAACCGGTAGCGGCAGGGACAGACCACTATAAACACCGGAGGAAACATCAAAGAAGCGCTTCGCAGGAGGCTCCCAAGCACTGATGATGTCGCCTAGCCAGGGGACGAAACGTTTGCAACAAAAACTTCCATCTCGGCGAACAGAACCACAACAACTATTTACAATTTATTTCTATAACTTATCTTTTAGCTTCCCTTCTATAATACTAGTCCAATAAAACTCCCAATTAAAAATTTACAAAACAACACTTCTTATCTCAAAACCAGGCAGCTGCAGGTTCTTGTCTTCGGATCTTCCCGTGTCTTCTTTTCTCCTTGTTAGGAAGTTCTGCGTTACAGGTACTGATCGAAAAGGGACTTTTAAGAGAACTATTTTTACATGCTGGGGCTTATCAGTTCTCCTCTCAGCTGTTCAATTTTTCCCAGTCTTATACACCAGAGCATTGGATTGTGTCATTGGCTTTTAAGATTGTCAATATACTCAATTCAAACATGATTTGAGTTTGATATATTTCAGATATAATTTAAACTGATTGACCGAATTCGAATTTGTTTTTGTCACCAAGCAACGAACGAATCAAGTGGTTCGACTCAGTGTTACATTGTTACCATTTTTGAGTAAACTTGGTGCTGGGTCCGGTAGTTCTGCTGCTTTTAACTCTCTTAAAGGTATACCCACACCTTCATAACCCTGGAGTCATCTTAAATCATCATTATATTTGGTAGCAACCAATCATTCCTCTCATTACATCTTATAGGACTTTGCTCATACATAATAGTTCACATTTTGATTCTGACAGTATTTATGTTCTAAAGGCAATTTGAGATGTTAAGCACTGGGATGATCAGAAAGGGGTTATATTTTGAAAGGTTTCCATCTCTGAACACAAAATTAATAGTTTGAGCTTTATCTTAGCACTGAATCTTTTATCAAACCTAATTTGGTGCAATAAGTTACCTGATCCTGTAAATCTTTAAGCACAGCTTGATGTTCTCCTTGAATGCATTTTAGTCTTTGTTTATGTTCATCTAGTTCCTTTTTTAGGACATCAGTGATCTGTAGTTCATTCTGAAAATATTCAACATCCTTTTCTAACTTGTATTTTTCTGATTCACAGATTTCTAGCTGCAACTAGAGATAAAATCAATTTTAGAATGGAAAGAATCACATTGAAATCACCATGTCCAAACTAACGTCCACATTATTTTCTATTATTATAGCTCATATTTTATTACAAAAAACAATAGGAGTTTTTCTCCTCAATATATCTCTCTGTTACAAAAAAATAGGAATGCTGTTCATGTTAAAGACCATGGTCACAAAGCTTTCCTGTTTCCCTAAACGTATGGTGTGGCTAATTTATCATAAAAATAAAGCAGCTTAAAAACAAAGCACCTGTATTATAATACTTGTGCTCATTTATCTATTTTGAATAGAAACAAATAAATTTGCAAATAGGGCTCAATTTTTACTTCCAAAGTTGGAAAATTCCTGATTCTCCAAACCCAACTTAGGAGAAAACCACCTGGAAGCTGTGAATTTCACTCTAGGTGAGCAGATGTTTAACAGAAATCGAGCTCACCTCCCCTGAAAAATAGTGCAGAGGCGGCCATAGCAATGTGAATACTAGATGCATAGAAAAAATCCAATTGAAAGATAAGACAAAAAACAGTCTGTTCACCCTTCATGTCTCCACATTCTCTATCCATAACAACTCCTGCCCCAACCACATCACTGTCTGTTGTACTCCCCAAGCAAACATATGCCCCTAACCACCCTACAATGACCCCTCACACCCCCGTGAGAATACATGCCCCTCTGCCCAGTTTTCATGACCCTTATATCAACCTACAGCCAATCATAAACACACTTGCCTTGACATCCTCCATTGCCAACCCCAGTATCCACCACAGGCATACCTCAGGAGTCATACTGAATTCAAATAAAGTTCTAATTTTTTCTTATAGACAATCAATGATAAAATCTCATTCATTACATTCAAATGATTTAAACTACCTAATCCCTTTCAAAATCACACATTTCATTCAAGTACATAATTTTTTATCAGAATATAAAAATGTATATAAACACTTGCACTCATAACCCCGCATATAAAAACTTTTGAACAATCAAACTGTGAACTGACAGACACCAAACCTTAATAATGATAATCAGTTATGAAGCACAAAACCTTTAAAAATCTTTCAGATTTATGCCAACAGTGTTAAAGCAAGCACTTGTTTTTATTTTAAAATTGCAGATGCTTCAATTTAAAGGGAATTTAAACAGCTTGATAGCTTAAATAGTTTATCCACTCTTTACACTTTCATATCTACTTTTAACAATCCAAAAAGGGAGTTAACTTGTCTCAAAGGTATTCCTGATCCCTTATCTGTTTAAAAGGATACCCACTTCCCAAAGAACTCCAATAAGTTAGATCTTCTCCTGAAAGGTATAAAGCTTAAGTTACATTACAGAAAACTGGGTGACAAAAATAACATTTGAGTGAAGACATTTTCCACACCATCTTTGTGTGAGAGACTTTGAGTGAGCACTGTAGCATTAAATACCAGAATGAACTTGCAAATAAACAATCTTATCGCTCTAAACACACAAAAAGTTTGCTGCTGGTTCTCCAATTGTCCTCACATGGGGTTTAAAAACGTGAGCACTTTCCTTTCAAAAGATTATTAATTATAGACAGTTTGGAAATTGGATGAGAATTTTCTCTCATCCTATCTACAATAGTGTAGCTAAATAGCTTCACATAACATATATTTGGAACTTTTATGCTCCATGGTTTTCCATGGTTAGCAGCTTCAGTGAACTATGGATGTGCAAAGTACAACTCAATTACAGTCTCCTCCGCCCTTCTACAGGGAAATTAGTGGATGCTGAGTTTGGGGATGAGACTTTTGAAATGGGGCCATGTTAGAGAACCTCTTGAGCCAAAAATACTTTTGTTCTTATGCCCAATAAAGACATCATATTCCAAATTTTCAATGAACAAACTTAACTAATGTGGATTTCTTGAAATTGACATTTCCTTTAACAAATGGACAATGAGCTGTAAAGAAGGAGTGAGATTAGAAATTTCTTCACTCAGAGTAGTGAGCCTGGGGAATTCTCTGCAGAGGAATCTGCTAAGGCCAAAACATTGAATGTTTTCAAGAAGGAATTAGATATAGTTCCTCAGGCTACAGTGATCAAAGGGAATAAAAGTGTGAACAGAAATCCAAGGTGAATAATCAGCCACAATCATACTGAATGATGGGGCAAGCTTGAAGACCTAAATGGCCTACTCCTATTCTCTGTTTCTATGGTAATCGAAGGTATTTAAAAACTGACTCACCGTCCAACAGAAAAATTCAACATCTGAAATGAAAAGATATTAACCACACATATTCTGAAAACATGAAAAAACATTCCCAAATTGAATGGGTCTCCTTTGAAACAAAGGATGTGATCAACATAATGTCCCTTGGGATGTGTCTGTAAAACAAAATGTGGCTAATCAACCAAATACCTCACTATATTTGAGAAAGAAACTGAAGTTGTGAGAAGTCACATAATAAGGAAGCTATGTTTGTCCCTTTTCAATCTTTAAAGGCTGACTGCAGAACATAAGATATGGCAAGAGCAGAAAGGCATCTGTTCTTCCTTTATGGGTCCACTAATCCAGCAAATTGACCCCAGTATAAATACTACAAGCAACTAACTTTATGACCTGCAGAAAGTCCATCCCTTCGAGAGAATCCTGAAACGAATTTGGAATGCGACTTCAGCTGTTGAATTCACCTAAACTACGCTTTAGGAATGAAGGCGTCTTCGTCATCAGGCCTGCAACATGTGTTTTCCAGAATAAGAAAATCATGTGAATAATTAACTATTCTTTTGCTGATAACCTGTAAAAACACAATATTCTCACCAACTGCACTCTCTTTGTGTGTGAGACTTTGAGTGAGCACTGTAGTATTAAATGCCAGAATGAACTTGCAAATAAACAATCTTATAGCTCTAAACACAAAAAGTTTGCTGCTGGTTCTCAAATTATCCTCACATGGGGTTTACAAACATGAGCACTTTTCTTTCAAAAGATTATTAATTATAGACAGTTTGGAAGAGAATAGGAGTTTCAGCAATTTTCTCTCATCCTATCTGCAATAGTGTAGCTAAATAGTTTCACATAAAATATATTTGGAACTTTTAAGCTTTTTGCTGATTGAAATCGTAAAAACTTTGACCTTTGGCAAATGAGAAATTCTTGGACTTTTTCTTATACTGAACCTTAATGCTTTCTGTCTGATTCCTGAATTCTTCAAGTTGTGCTGAGATCAAATTCTTCTCTGCATCAAATTCCTGCTGCATTTTCTGAACCTTTTCACTGGCCACGGACAAATCATCTTGCAGCTTACGGTTATTCTCTGTAAGATCATGAACCTACAAGACACGTTGGTTCATTATTAAACTAATGTTGTAGCATTTCAAAAAGATTATTGATTGGATTTCCAAGTGATAATATATTAATGACACAAAAGGTTAACTTGGAAAGGATGATCTGCACCAATATTAAAATTGTTGAGAAAGGATATATTTTGTTGAAGACATGCTGTTTGATATGGCACTTATTTAAGTGATGGCCAAAATGTTATTTTGGTTTGGCAAGACCATTCTGTTAGTTGTGAACACCTCTTATGTTGCTTCTGCCTGGTGGCATTGTGAAACGGTTAACTTCACCACTGATCAAATTTCAAATCACTAGGCATCTACTAACATCGATATTACCAGGGCAGAATATTTAGACAATCAGATTGGAGAGTTATCACAGATAAGTAACAGGAAGTACAAAGATCCAAAAACTTTTAATTTACACCAATTTTACAGAAGCTAAACCAAGAGGACTTCATATCAGAGACTGAAATATCATAACTTAAAAATATTATGAAGACTGCCTGTTTTATTTTGATGTATGCTTGAGATCTGAAATGGGGAAAGGGGCTTTAAAAACCAAAGATTGTGGAAGTGATTGCTGTACTTCTTAAAAGTAAGCTACCAGCACTCATAAGCACTGTTTATAGCATTGTTTGCTTTACCAATGGGGATGTTTAGCTGCAGGCAAACTGACACCAGAAGGTGTATACAAAGTGAGATTCGGCCAGCAACTAATAGCTGATTGGTCTCCGGTGCAGCGACCAATTATTCATGCCAAAGGCTTTCCGCCTGCCCATAACTATGCGATTGACTCCAAGGCGACTGAACAGCTTGTGGGTATTAATAGTATATACAGAATCCTTTGGACCATCAACAGGGGAGGTGGTGCTTTTTTCTGAGCAGTAAAATACATCTAAAACCTGAGGAAAGCTAGTTTATTCTCCTTCACCAGTTGCTGTATGCTGTTGCTTTTAAGCAATAAACAAGGAGCTTTATATATTGTTAATCAGTCATCTGTGCTTCCTGCAAGCAAGTGAAAGTACATAGAAAAGAGAGACCATGGAGCGGCATGTCCTGGCAAGCCGAAAGGATCGCCTCAGCAAACCCTGTGGACAGAGACGATTGAACCAGCTTCCCAAACTTTCCCTCCATCCATTACACCAATTTATTTTGCGTGTATCTGTAATGAGTGTGTATCCGGAGTTTTAAAAGATAAATAGACTTTTACCAGTAGAGTTATAGTTCATATTTGTTCACCTATACCTAGAATCTATTTTCAATAGTAATTTTTGTTAAATACAGAATCCTGACTGTGCTTTTTGTCAACCTGAGTCTAAAAAGAGATGTCATTTGAGAAATTTTGGGCATTTTGATAAGATTTTTTATTCCTGCAGGAATATCGGCCTTGATTTCCAGCATGCTACTCCAATTATTTGTGATAATATTAAAAATAACAGGATTAATCTAATGGAAAAAATATGGCATTTCACAGTATATAATTAGTTTTCCAGGGCAAACAGGATATACAGGACCAGTTATTAGTCAGTATATTATTAACCTAATAAACCTGTTTGTAGATGTTATTGCACACCCTCTAAAGCAGGTGGAACTTGAACATAGGTGTCCTGGTTCAGAGGTTGAGACACAACCACTGTGTCACAAGAGCCCCACTTTAATAGGGTATCCTGTGAAGGAGTAGGGGAAAAATGAGCAGACATTTTTTGATTTCCACATTTAACTGTAACGTGGAACACAGAAGCAACTGTCAGTCTTACAAGGCAATGACGGCAAGTGGCAACAGTTTTGCAGACAATTTAAATATCTGGGCTAATAAATTCCTGTTCCCATTCTAAAAACCAGCAAATTAGAAAACATATAAAACTAATTCCTTAATCTTTGCCTGTCATATAGAGAAAATTAAGACTTAAAAACAGGTGAAGAAAAGGATGAATGAACTTCTTTTATATTTCACAAAACAGTTAAATGGGAACATTGACTGTATTGATCTATTTTGCATAAGGTCAATAATGGCATTGGATTTTTTATGTTCACTCATGGTTAAAAAGTAAACTATGTTACAAACTGCAGATTCCATTTTCACATAGTCAGGGAATAACAAATGATCTCATGCATCTCTCAAAATTATTTTAGTTGGTTGTAACAGCATGGGTTGGAACTTACCATTTTCTTTTAAACTGTAGGATAACATGTTAAGTGGCGAGTAACATGCCACTCCAAACTGGTGAGGTAACGCAGAGTGTCTGCCATTCAGCTCACTAAAACAATTGAGGGTGAGAATCTCACCCAATCACAGGCCTTTACACTATTGACCAGCAATAAAAAGATAGATTTTGTTTTCTTCTTGTGGGGCAGGGTATGGAGATAGGGGGTTTTGAGCAAGGGAAGGCAAATGGCTTTCAGAAACCATTCCTTTGTCAGCCATCATGTCTCCAATTGATCCCAGATTAGGGCAATGGGAGACCCTCCAGCAAATCAGTAAACAGGTTACCATAATTTCTCAGTTAGGAAGTCAGCTGATGGAGGTAGCATGTTGAAGCCCTTAATTGCGAGTAAAAGAAAGCTAGCCATGGACCTTCTTTTTGATCTCACAGAGGTAGCTAGAAGGGGTTGAGTTTCCAGGGCACAGGCGAACAATTATCTCCCCTTCTCATCATTTCTAGCAAGGGGAAAATCTGTCCATTAAGTACTCAGCTACCTAGATGCCCTTTCTAAATTTCCACCACTAACCTGTGTTCTTTCTCTTTCTCCCCTTTTAAAAACTACACTAATAAATTAATGATCATAGGGGTACAGAGTATATTTCCCAGTGTCTAAATGATATGGGCAGGGGTACCCCAGATTGCAAGGTCTACAGCCTTATTATGATGACCAATTTCTAGTCCTGTTTAATTGATCACCCTCTTAATCAAGTCAAATCACCCTCTCATCAGTCAAAGTATTGAGTACGGGAGTTGGGATGTCATGTTACAGTTGTACAAGGCATTGGTAAGGCTACATTTGGAGTACTGGGTACAAGTGTGGTTGCACTGCTAATAGGAAGGATGTTATTAAACTGGAAAGGGCAAAAACGATTTGCAGAATTTTACTGAGACTGGAGAATTTGAGTTATAAGGAGAGACTGGATAGACTGGAACTTTTTTTCCTGGAGCGTAGGAGGCTGAGGGGGTGACATAATTGAAGAGTTTTAAAATCATGAGGCATAGATAAGACAATTAGCTAAAGTCTTTACTTCAGGATAAACTACACAGGATAGGATTAAGGTGAGAGGGGAGAGATGTAAAAGGGACCAGAGGGGCAACTCTTTAACACAGGGGGTGGTGCATATGTGGAATGAGCTGCTAGAGAAAGTGGTAGAGGCCAGTACAATTACAGCACTTCAAAGACATTTGTACAGGCACATGGATAGGAAAGATTTCGAGGGATATGGGCCAAACGCAGGCAAATGGGACTAGTTCGGTTTAGGAAACCTAGTTAGTATGGATGAGTTGGGCCAAAGAGTCTGTTTCCGTACTTTCATAGTTCCGAAGAATGTGTTTCCATGACTCCATAATGCTAACACTGAGTCAAATTTGGGGTTCAATAGTCTGATGACAGAATGTAGTGAAGATAGCAAGTTAAAGTGGATACATTAATTCAAAAGTATTTTGAAGAGAATTTGGGAAAGAATATTAAAGTGGATTTACTGTTTGTGATTAGCAAGTCATCTAAACCAAAAACGTTAGAGGTATTTTGTTGAAATTATTATACCTGATCAAGAAGTGTAGTAGTTTGCAATTGTGCAACCTGTAGTTCGTTTTGTAGCTGCTTCTCAGAATTTTCCTTCATGTTTTGCATTATTGTTAGTCTAGATGTCAAATCTTGTGCTTCTTGCTGAGATTTCACTGCTGCTGTCTGCAAGTTGTTCATTTCTCTCTTTAAATTCTCCGTGTCAATATGCAAATTACTCAAATCCATAGAATTTTTCTGCTTCAATTGCTCCAGATCTATAATCTGTTGCTGAAGTTTCTCTTTCTCTTCTGTATGCATATTCAACTGATGTTGAATTATTTGAAGATCTTTACTCAGTATTGTATTTGTAGATTGTAGCTCCACATTTAACTCATCAGCTTTACAAAGTTGGTTGGTCAAGCGAATATTTTCGCATTCTAAATGTGAATTTTGATTGAGGTAATTTCTCTCATTTTCTCTCAATTTTTCCAACTTTTCTTGGCAGATTTTCATCTTTTCATTTAAATGGCTAATGTGAGACTGCAGCTCACTAACAGAATTTTCATAGGCTTCAGTCATTTTGACTTTTTCATTTTCAGATGCTTCAGAATTTCTTGCCAAACTTGAGCATTCAGTTTCTAATTTTTCCTGACTTTCTTGCAGTTGCTTCTCTAAAGCTTGTTTCTCAGAGTTGATGGCATTGAGGTCCATTTTCAATCGCTTCGTATTTTCAGTAATCATTTCCTTCTCTTCCTTTAATATTTCAACCTGCTCCTTTGCAGTTTCAGCTTCTAACACCATTTGCTCCATATTTTCTTCGGAGGTCTGAAGCTCCCGTTCAAGTGCTTCAACCTTGTCTTGAAGGGAGTCTGTTTTTCGTTCACTGATTTTAAGTTTTTCAGCCATATGTTGATGTTTATTATGATCTACTTCAATGCGCACTTTAAGTTTCTCAATAGCATGCCGCATTTCAGCTACTTCTGCCTCGGTGGAATTTAACCTCGCTGCAACTTCACTTTTTTCTGATTTAGAGAACTCCAAAGACTGGAGTAGTTTCAACTTTTCAAGCTCTACTGCATTAAGCTTGCTCTGCAGAGCTTCAATTTGTTCCAGAGTGGATATGTTTTCCTTCTTCAGCTGATTTAGTTCTTGTTCTAATTTCTCCTTTCCTTCTCTATCCAAAACTGAATTGTTTTCCAAACAATCAATTTCCTGGATTATGATTTCCTTTTCCTTTGAATTTTTCTCCATTTGTTCGGTAAGAGCTTGTCGCTGACTGGTTAGTTTCTTCAGTTCAGCTTCAAGCACCCGGATTGTATTAAAATTGTAGATTTTCTCTGCTTCAAGCTCTTGAACTTTTTCCTTTAGCCTTTTACTAGTTTGCTCCAATTCATTATTTGTCTCCGCTAGAGTACTAATCTCCTGAATGAACTCATTATTTTCGGTTTCAAGCTCAGACAGCTTTTCTGCCTGAATGGAAATGGTCCTTTGACTTGATTCATGTTCTTTTTCTAACAATTGCTTTCTGATTTGTAACTTATCCAGATCAACTTCCATTTCAAGGATGTGTTTTTCCAGGTTAGCTTTATCTGATTTTGCTCGCTTCAGTTCATTTTCTAGTTCAAGGAATTGCTCACTCCTGTCTGTGTTATTCATCTCTGAACTCTCCAACATCTTGGTTGCATCAGGCAATTTAACTTTATCCACTTTCAACTGTAATGTAATATTGCTGAGCTCCTCTTCCAAACTGTTTACTTTGTCTCGAAGATTTTGATTTTCAACAGCAGAAGACTTCAATTCATTACATAGTTGGAGCTCCTTCTCTTCAAACATTAGCATTTTCTTTTCTAACTCAGTGTAAACAGTGGTTTTATTAAATAGTTCTTTTTGACTGGTATTTAGCTTGCTATGCAAATTCTCTATCTCATGGAGTAGTTCTTCAGTTATTTTCTTATTTTCATCATTTGGAAGATGAAGAGCTTGGCCAGACTCCTGGTCCAATTGTAACTGAGATCCAACAAAGGTTTCATGGATTGATTGGTGTTCCACCGGGACACTAACTTCATCATTATCTAAATGTGTTGATTCAGCTATGCGCTGTTGTTCTGTGTTGCTTTCATTCAGTTCATTATCAATGTCGTTGCTTACATTCTTAGCATCATTAAAGTAGATGGTGTAGTCTCTGGTAAATACAGGACTTTCTCCTGTTTTGTCAGATTGTAAACTGGGTTGTTTCTCCCTTTGAACATTAGAGTCAAGGGACACATTTTGTCTGGTAACAGATCCCATTTGATCAGTGATGATCATTACCTCTGTTTGACGTTCTTTTGAATCAGTATGCTTCAACTGAAAAACAAAAATAGTTATAATTTAAACATATCAATCCTTACAAACAAAATATAGTCAATTGTTGGTTTCAAGTATGTAATGCCAAACTTGATATACAAATGAAATACCGTAATTATGTAGCAACATATAAGTCATAAAATAAAACAGTAAATTATCTCATATAAAGCACAGTACTAAAATATGCCTGCCATTTATTTAATGCTCTTACATCTTAGACAAAACAATTGGTTTTAAAATATTAGTAAGTAATTTTGAGATGTCCACAATGATTGGTAGGTACTATGAAAGGTAATCATGTCCTTCTAAAATATACACACTGGTAATACTTCTGCAACTGTACACATGATTAAAATGCTCAAATTCCATTCAAAACCAAGGCTAAGTTTTTAAAATGAGTTAATTATGTATATATTACTCATATATTCTTCTCAATTAAAGAGATATGCAGAATGAATAGAAAATATGGAATTATTCAATATCTTGCCAAAATAAAAAATATTCTATGAAATTTTCAGATTGTTGGATACACTTTCTGTACTATACTGAAGACAGTTCACAAGCTCTGATTCACTGATTTCAGATTGAGTGACAGAAGAAATACCACAAATGGGACTGATTAACCGTGGTCTCTTGAGAGAGAAGGTTTATAGAGCTATGATTGCTATTTCTGAATGCCATTTGATTGGTACTGCTACAAGGAAAGACATGCTTAGTAATGCTTATTCGAGATCTAACCAAAGATTGCTGTGATTTCCTCCATGAACAATAAAATATTTTTCAAGAGTTACAGCATTTACTTAATTTAACAAGTTCACACACTATGACATTTATAATAGACCAATGAACCACTTACTACATATCTCAAAATTTCATAACTATTAATATTGATTTTTATTATTCACCTTATGCGGAGTACTCTCTTTGGAATGAGAGCTAGCAAACAGCAATGACTGGGAACTGAGGTCCAGAGATTGAAGCTGAACTCTCGCACCTTCTAATTCTGCAGACAGCTGCTCAGTTTGCTGCCTCTGTGCAGCCAACTTTATTTCCATCTCAGTTGTTAGATTGGTCAACTTCAACTGCCATTCTTCAATTTCAGATGAGTGTTTTTTTTTCAGAAATTCAAGTTCTTGCTTTGTTGCAGTTAAGGTTTGATGCAGTTCCCAGGTTTCTTGATCTGCAGCCTCTTTCTGTTTTTGAAGTTGTTCTCTAAGTAATGTAATAGACTGGTCAGAAGAGTCAGAACAAGGTTCCAGTTCCACAGGTTTCATTTTCAGGTGATCATCTTCAACAGAAAAGGTTGTTTGGTCACTTACAATAGAGTTGGGTGAATTTTCAATTGCATTCAAAAGGGTTTTCATTTTATCTGATGAATGATTCTCAATAATGTCAGCCACCTCTTTCTCTTCTGAAATGTTTTGATGCCTACATTCCAGGGATGCAATCATTACTTCTTTTACGACTTTGCACTCTTGAGTATCAAGATCAGCACTATTGTTTGTTAAATCTACTTTACTCAACAGCAATGCTTTTTCAGTTTCCAAAGCTGCAATAAGAGACTGTAACTCAGACACCATTGAGGTGAGATGTGTTTCCTGTTCTTTACTTTTTTCAAGTTCGTTCTTTAGATCCTCATTAGTTTTCCTTTGTAGAGTTATCTCTTCCATCAAAGATTCATTATGACGTTTGCTTTCAAAGACATACAAGTTCATAGCTGATAATTCAGACTGCACCTTACTGAAGTCTTTCTGCAGAAGAGCTCTTTGCTCCTCACTCTGTTGCAGTGCAACCTCCATATTACTCAAAGTAATTTGCATTTGTGCTTTTAGCTCCTGTTGTTGAGAAGTCATTTTTGATGCAATATCACTATTTTGACTCATTAAATCACTGATACGAATTTCAGTCTGACACAGCTTCTTTTGAAGTTCCTTTATCTCCTCGTCTTTCAGATTGCATTGCCTTTCTGATTCTTGGTTTTCAGCAAGCTGGATTTGCAAGGAATGGAGATAATCAAGATCCATTTTTTGTTTATCAAATTCACTTTGCAGCTCTTCAGTTGTTTGCCTCTGCAGTGTTATTTGTTCCAGCAAAGCTGATTCTTGGTTCTTGCTTTCATTTAATTTCAAATGCATATTTTCCATCTCTGTCTGCATTGAACTTAATTCCTTCTCTAGAAGAATCCTATTCCCCTCACTATTCTGAAACTTACTCTCCACACTACTAATCTCACTTTGCATTTGTTCTACTTGAGAAATATAAGACTCTAAAGAAGCCTCTTTATCTTCAAGGTCCATCTGCAGAAGCTGAAGTCGAGTTTGAATTTTCTGAAGTTCAATTTCTTTTGTAATGACCGTGTCTTTCAATTGTTCTGAAATAATATCTTTCTCTGTAATCAACTTACAGTGGTTAACATTTTCAGACTGCACTCTTATCAAATCATTTTCAAGCTTTTCTAATTTAGTTGTAAAAATTGTTTCTTTTTCAGTTTTCTTTGTTATCAGATGCGCTAATTGTTCTTTTTCCTGCAGCAATTCATTGTGATCTTCCAGTATTTTGTTTTGTCTTGCATGTGATTCAACAAGTTCTTTTTTTAATTGATCAATTTCTTCCATCTTCTGCAGCTGTAACTTGAAACCATCTATTTCTTCAAGCATGGTTTTAATCCTTTCCTCATAGTCTAGAATTTTGGCATTATATTCCATGGAATGCTCAGTATGTTTTCTTTGCAGGTCCTCAGCTTCTGTATTTCTCATCAATAATTCTTGTGATCTCTCATGCAACTGCATTTCCAAAAAGTCTTTGTTTTCTTCTAAAGCATTGCATTTTTCACGAAGATGTTTTAATTCTTCTTCTAAAGCAGCATACTGTTGCATTAACTCAGCTTCCCTAGTTTCCTTCTCAATTATCTTCTCTAGCAATTTCTTAGTGTCACTTTCTTTCTCTGCGACTGTGTTCTGCAGTAATCTTTGATTTGCACTTAGTTCTTCATATAGAGTTTTAAGATCTTTGAGTGTATTTTCTTTAGTAACAGCTTCTTCTTCATATTTTTTAGTCAGTTCTTGTAATATTGTTTCATTTCTTTTCATTTCATCAGCGAAACTAGAATTCACTTTGTTCAACTCTATATTTTCCTGCATCAAAGAATTGTTGGAATTTTTTAGTTCTTCATTCTTCTTAGAGAGCTGTATGAGTTCTTTTTCCTTCAAACTAATTAACTCCTCTTTTTCCTGAATGCACTTCTCAGACAAAAGACAAGCTTCAAGCTTTGCTTCTAACTCTTCATTGGCTACCTGCATACATTTCAAATTACTTGCACTGGTCTCAAGTTCTTGTGCAATATTTTCAATAGATTTATTTTTCTCATCTAAAGTAGCTTGCAATACTCCATCATGTTGCAGTTTCAGCTGATGAATTTCTTGTTCCATTTCTGTTTGCAAATCAACATATTCCTTTTCCCTCTCCTCAATTTTTTCTTCAAGTTCTTCTCTCTGTTTTAATAGAGCTTCACATTTTTTGTCAACCTCAGATCGTTGTTGTTTCTCAAGATTCAGTAAAGATTCTTGAGAAGTAATCTGCTCCTTGAGGATGGAAATATCATGTTGGTAAATTTCTAATGTTAAGTTTATATTTTCAATTTCAAGTTTGTCAAGTAAAACCTTTTCATACTCCTGCATTACATGCGTTTTCTCTGCTTCAACTTTAGCTAGCTTTCCTTCAAGATTATTTGTGGTTTGCAAAATGTTGTCCTTCAAACTCAAAATTTCTGTTTCTTTAAGTTCAATTAAGCACTCTTTTGACTTCAGCAGATTACTGACATTTTCATAATCAGCAATCAATGCACACTGAGACTCTTCAAGTTTCATAACTTTGCTTGTTTCTTGTTGCAAATTTTTCTCCAGTTCAGCTATCTGTGCTGTGAGCTCAGAAATGCTCAAGTTCAGGTTTTCTATTTCCTTTCCATTCTTTTGCTCTTGCTGCTTTGCTTCTTTCATGAATTCTTCAAAAGATTGCCTTTGTGTTTCTAACTCAGAAGTTTTGCTGTCTAGAATTTGCTTGAGATCATCAGTCTGGCATTGCAAATTCTCTTTTTCATCCTCAACTGACCTAAGTTTTTCTGCTTGCTTTTCACTTTTGTGCTGATGAACTTCGAGATTCTGCTCATGTTCTTGATTTTTTTTCAAACTCATTTCGAGATTATGTTCTAATTCTTTAATTTTGTTATTCATCACCTCCTTTTCACATTGAAAAACATTCATAACATGCATATTTTCCATCTTCCACTGAGCCAGGGAATTACTTTCCTCTTTTAGTTCTTGAAATGCCTTTTCTTTTAGATGTATATTTTTTTCTAGTTCTTCAATTTCATTTGCCATTTTTTGAACTTTGATATTTAGCTGTTCCATGCTTTTTTCTTTCTCTTTCATACCCTTACAAGCAGAATCAAGTGCCTGTTTCAACTTTTCCATATTTATACACATTGACTTGCTTTGTTCATCTAAATTGTGTTGTAGACTTTTTATCTCAGCTTCTTGAGCACTGTTCTTACCTAAAAAGATAACAGGCATGTAAATATCAAAAGCAATAACTTTGTCCACAAATCAATACTCAACAAAAAGAGAAGTGACAATGGGCTTCCAATAGTTAATTAATATTCAAAACATTATGTCTACCACATTTGTGAAGGAGGAGGACTTCCTCTGCGTGTTACGATTAAAGTTGTAAATATGTTTAATTTACAAACACGAATTAGTTCACCAGAGTATAGCTTCTGCAAAGTACTTAACTTGCAGGAACGTGGGGCTGATGACACTAGTCTGACCCACAACAATCATTAAGTTTCTGTAGTTTGAGGAACTTTGACTGAGAGACAATGAACAATAGTCCAAGCTTTGGACACTGATGTTTCAGGAACGGAGAGGTTTAGTTCAAAGTAAGGGAGGAGTATGTGACTGTGAATGAGGCAAGTATGGGTTTCCATTTGAGAAGGCTCACCCTTTGCACTTTCCCAGCAAATACACAATGATGGCACTATTTTTGAACAAGTTGTACATAGGAACCTTCAAGAATCCTTTTCGTAGCACACCCCAAAGGGAATTGCAGAGGATGTCAAGTTTTCTGCTGGACAATTTATCTACAGCTGGATCTCTCTGAAAATCTTCATTTGAATTAAGAGTTCAGCATGTTCCAATGAAAGTAAGTAAACAAATTACTCAGAAAAAGTTTGAATATTTAATGCATGGTCTAACTCATGAACAACTATTTGACAGGGGCTATAACTTACCTCACACACACTCCCTGATCTAACCCAAATCCCTCCATTCTACACATAATCCCCCATTTAGAAGCCACAGAACAAATTACTTTACATATGAGATTCATTGATCCAAAGTAATAATCATATAAGAGCTGGGAAATTTGGTAAAAGAACAGACTGAGAGGCTTTGTACCTGAATGCAAGACTTATTTGGAATTTGGAATAAAATTAATGACTTAACATCACAAATAGAGACAAATGAGTATGATTTGGTGACAATTACAGAGATGTGATTGCAAGGAGGCCACATTTTGGAATTGAATGTCCAAGGGTACTCAGTATTTCAGAAGGACAGGCAGGAAGGAAAAGGAGATAGTGTAGCTTTGTTAGGAAAGGATGACATCAGTACTGTAATGCAAAATGATACCATCATTCAAGGTAAAGACCTGGAGTCTGTCTGGGTAGAGATAAGAAACTGCAAGGGAAAGAAGTTCCTGGTGGAAGTAATCTGTAGGTCCACCAAAAGTAGTTGCACAGTGAGACATTGTATAAACCAGGAAATCCTGGGGGCTTATAAGAAATATTCATCAATCATGATGGGTGATTTTAATATGCACACAGACTGGATGAATTAAATTGATAGAAGTAGCCACGAAGGAGTGTTAACTCAATGTACGAGAAATTGTTTCCTGGAGCAATGTGTTTTAGAACCAACCTGGAAGCACTTTTTTTTTGGATTTGGTAATATATAATGAGGTGGGATTAATTTCTCATTGTAAAGGATTCTCTAGTGAAGAAGTATCGTACCACACTATGATTTCAAATTCACCTGAACAGCAAGTAACTGGAGCCCCACATTAGTATTTTTGAGTTAAACAAAGGCAATCACATAGGCATGAGGAAAGATTAGCTTCAAATAGATTGGGCAGAAAGACCATATGGTAAGATAGTTGATAAGCTGTGTCAGATGTTTAAGGAGATATTCAATTGCTCCCAAAATATACTCCAGAAAGGAAGATAGATTGTGTGTGTGTGTGTGTGTGGGGGGGGGGGGGGGGGAGCAAAGAAACATCCATGACACTCCCACACTCCATGACAAAGCAAGGAACTTAAATATTCATAAAACTAAGGCCAATGATAGGCTGGAGGACTGTGAAACTTTGAAGATCAACAAAAAAAAGTAACAGAGATAGTGAATTCACCAGTTACAATATTCCAAAATTCCCTGGATACAGGACATGTCCCACTGAAATTGAAAAATGCGAAAATAACATCTTTATTCAAAGAGGGAGGGGGAGGCAGAAAGTGGGAACTATAGACTAGTTAGTTTAACTTGTGTTATCAAGAAATTGTTAGATTCCATTATTAAGACAGTAATAACAAAGACATTTGGAAAGTCAAAACACAATCCATCAGAGTTAGCATGGTTTTATGAAGGGTAAATTATGTTTGACTAATTTGCTCGAGTTCGTTGAACATGTAACAAGCAAGGTGCATAATGGGGATGCTGGTGATGTGGTATTTTGGACTGTCAGAAGGCATTTGATAAGATACCCCACAAAAAATACTACACAAGATAGGATCACAAGGGCTTGGATAATTTATTCACTTGGATAGAGGATTCAGTAGTCATCAGAAAGCAGAGAGGCAGGATAAATTGGGTTTTTTCTGATCAGCAAGATTTAATTATTGGGGTGCCATACGGTTTGGTGTTTGAGCCCCAACTACTTACAATCTACATTCATGACTAGAATTCAGGGATACAAAGTATTGTAGAAAAAAATTGCAGATAACACTAAAAATTAGTGGGAAATTAGATTGCAATTAAGAAATTTACAAATGAATATGGATAGGTTAGGTATAGGGACCAAAATTTGGCAGATAGGTTTAATATGGATGTGTGTGATCATTTTGATCAGAGGAATAGAAAAACAACTTATTATCCAAGTGGAGACAAAGATCAGAGTGCTTCAGTGCAGAGGGATCTGGGTGCCCACATGCATAAATCACAGAAAATCACCTGCAGGTACAGCAGGTAATAAACAAGGTAAATGGAATTTTAGCATTTATTGCTAAAGGAAAATATAAGAGTAGAGAAGTATTGCTGCAACTGTATATGGAATTAGTGAAACCGCACCTTGAGATTTGCATACAATTTTGGTCTCCTTGAGAAGAGACATAGCTGTACTAGAGGCAGTTCAGAGGAAGTTCACCAGATTGATTCCACAGATGAGGGATTCTTAAGAAGAAAGATTGAGCAGTTTAGGTGTATTCTTTGGAGTTTAAAAGAATAAGAAGAGATCTAATTGAGATACACAAGATGTTAAACAGTATTGATAAAGTAAACATAGATAAGATGTTTCCTTACATGGGGCAATCTAGAATGAGAGATCATTGTTTCAGTATATATGGGGAGCAAAATTAAAAGAGAGGAGGAAAAATTACTTCTTTCAAAGGGCAGTGATGTTGTGGAATTCATTGCCCAAGAGTATAGAGGATGCTGGGACATTGAGTAAATTTAAGGAGGAGATAAACGGTAATCAGTAAAGAATTGAAGGGTTATGGACAGCGGGCAAGAAAGTGGAATTTAGGCCAAGATGAGATCAGCTGTGATTGTATTATTCGGTGGACAGGGCTTCTAATTTTTATATTCTTATAAAGGCTCCTCAGAGCAAGAGTGATCCTATTATAATAGAATTTTATGTTCAGTTTCAGATGAGAAATTTAGGTCTGAAACTCATGGCTGAAACTTAAATAAATGAATTACACCATAGTATAAAAGATGGATTGTGTATGTAGATGAGGAAAAATAGGTTTAGATTTAAGATGATTAAGTAATGGTAGGCATTTCAAGAGGTCAGTTCATTACTCCCAACAAAGATGTATTTCACTGAGAAATCAACATCTGAGAAGGGCAAACCATTCATAGCTAAATAAGAAAGTTAAGGATGTTATCAATTTGAATGAAAAGCATACATTGATAAGAAGAACTCAGTGTTGCGGGGGCAATCTATTACTATGGATCGAGGATTGGCCAACCATTAGAAAATATAGTTTAGATAAATGGTAAAACAGGACATTTCGAAGATAAATATCCAGAATCTAAATTTACTGACAATACGAAGACAAATGGAAAAGTGGCAAGAACATCAGGAAGTAGGAGGGGTTGATGGGAATCTTGCCCATTGGCGGGACAGCACCATGTCACCTCTTTCCAGAAAAGCATCCACATTAAATGCCTGAGGGCAACAGCAACTACTGTAGTCTGCAGAGCTCTGATGGAGATTGCTTTGCAAGTTTCCAGAGTGGAAAGTACCTGCAATCTTAACCTCCCTCTTGCCCAATTAAATTCTCTCTTCATCATAGGAGGAGACTATTAAGATTATAAGACAGTGAAATATGAAGCCAGGTACAATACAAATTAGATATACAAAAAGAATATTGATCTTTACTGAAAAAGGAACTGAAGTATAAAAGAAGGCAAGTGTTGTCATAACTATTGTGAGATCAAACCCAGTATGCACCCTGCATTTAAGGAGAAATAAACTTACATTGAGACAATTCAGAACTTGTTAGGTTGATACATAGAATGAAGTGATCATGTTATATGGAAAAGTTGAGCATGTTAGGTCCATGGTTTTTGGAGTTTATAAGAATGAGGTGACCTATTAAATTCTGAAGGAGCTTAACAAGTGTGGAAACGGAGAGGACATTTCCGTTGTAAGGGAATTTAAACGGGGAGTAATTTCAGAAGAAGGACTTTTGTATTGAGATGGATACAAGGCTGAATTTCTTATCATGGAAACAGACGCTTAAGTCCAACTAGTCCACACCAACCATGTTACCAAACTAAACGAGCCCCATCTGCCTGCGCTTGGTCCATATCCCTCCTTTCCTATTCATGAACTTATCCAAACGTCTTTTACATGTTGTAACTGTACCTGCATCCACACTTTCTCTGGCAGTTCATTCCATACACGAACCATTCTGTGCAAAACTTTGCCCCTCATGTCTTTTTTAAATATTGCTCCTCTCATGTTAAAAATATGCCCAATTGTTTTGAACTCTCCCACACTAGGTAAACAACCCTAGTCATTCACCTTATCTATGCCCCTCATGATTTCACAAACCTCAGTAAGGTCACCCCTCAATCTCCCACGCTCCAGTGAAAAAGTCCCAGTCTTTCCAGTCTATTCTTATATCTCAAACCCTCTATATCCAGCAACATCCTAGTAAATCTTTTCTGAACCCTCTCTAGTTTAATAATCTCTTTCCTCTAACAGAGTGACCAGAATTGCACACAATACTCCAAAAGAGGCCTCACCTACATCCCGTCTAACCTCAACATGACATCCCACTTCCTATATTCAAAGGTCTGAACAATGAAGGCAAGTGTGCTAAATGTCTTCTTAACCACTCTGTCTACCTGTGACACAAATTTCAAAGAATTGTGTACCTGAACCCCTAGGCCTCTCTGTTCTACAACACTACCCAGGGCCTATCTTTTTTATTATCAAAGTGCAACATCTCATATTTATCCAAATTAAACTCCGTCTGTACTCTTCAGTCCAGTGACCCAATCGATCAAGATCTCTTTATAGTCTTAGACAACTTTCTTCACTGTCCATTATACCACCAATTTTGGTGTCATCTGAAAATTTACTTATCATGCCTCCTTTATTCTCCTCCAAGTGATTTATATAAATGACAAACAAAAGTGGACCCAATATCAATCCCTGTGGAACACCCCTGGTCACTGGCCTCCAGTCCAAAAAAATTAATCCTCGACAACCATCCTTTGACTCCTACTACAAAGCCAGTTTTGTAATAATTGGCAAGCTCACACTGAATCGTGTATGATCCAAATTTACTAATTAATCTACCATGCAAAACCTTATCAAATGCTTTACTAAAATCTAAGTAAATAACGTCCTCTGCTCTGCCCTCAATCTTTTTGGTTACTTCACTAAAGAATTTAATCAAGTTTATGAGACACGATTTTCCCCGCACATGACCATGCAGATTAGCCCCAGTCAATACCAGTATTGTAGCTCTCCTCAAACAGCTTGGCTGTGGACAGCCTCGTAGAATCGAGTTGGAAAATAATTTCTTGATAAATATCTAATATTTTCTTCTGACACAATAACGTTTTACTGCATAAGGTCAAAAAAGGGCAAGGGAACCTCATGTTGATGTTTAACTATTCCCACCCTCACCATGCCTCAGCTTATGAGTCATGTTGAGAACCATTTATACAGAGCACGTTGGGAAAAGTTTAGTCATTTAAATAAAACTGACAGGGAGGGGATGGACACAGGACTAGAAACATTAGTTGTTTCTTTTCTCTCGACAGATGCTGCTAGCTCTGCTGAGTTTCTCCAATGTTTTTAGTATTTTTCTTTCAACATATTCATTTATTCATTCATGGAATGTAGGCATTGTCGGCTGGGCGAACCCATGCCTAGTTGCCACTGAGAATGTGATGGTGAGCAGCCAAATGAGATTTGGAAATATCATAGACATTTGAAATTTTCTACATCAAGAAAGCACTGGAATCCCTTGACGCTACAGATATTCCACGCTGATTTTGTTAAAGTTTTGACTTACAAGGCAATCAAGTAATATGGGGAGCAGAGAATAAAATGGATGTTGAGGCCATAATCAAATCAATCATGATCATATTGAAGAGGGAAACAGGCTCATGAGGCCAAAATTTCCTACTCCTATTTCTTTATAAATAATTAGCATAATTATGTTGTAACCAACCCTAAAACTATTATTTTCTTAATTCCATAAGTCTTGTTCTGAGTATTATTCTAAAGTTGATATTGGAATAATATTTTATTGAACTGATTGGGAAATCATCCATAACTATTACTGGTATTAATCCAGAAACCCAGGTAATGTTTTGGGGACCCAAGTTAAAATCCCACTGCAGCAGATGGTGGAATTTGAATGCAATTTTTAAAAATCTGGAATTAAGAATCTACCGATGATCGTTGATTGTCAGAAAAATCAATCTGGCTCACTACTATCAATCGGCAATTCTTACCAGGTATGGCCAACATTGGATTCCAGAGCCACGGAAATGTGGTTGACTCTCAATTGCCATTTGAAATGGCTGAGCAAACCACTCAGTTGTATCAATGACTGCAAGTCTCAACAAAAAAAATGAAACTAAGTGGACCACGTGGCATCAGGAAAGACAAGGGAAGAAACAGCCCTATCGACCCTGCAAAGTCCTCCTTACCAACATCAGGCAGCGAGTGCCATAAATGAGAGCGCTGTCTCACAGACCAGTTAACCAACAGCATGACATAGTCATACCCATGGAATCATACCAAGAGACACTAGGAATAATGTGGTAAGTAACTCACCTCCTGACTCCCTAAAGCCTGTCCACCCTCTACAAGGCACAAGTCAGAAGCATGATGCAGTCCAACAACATTCAAGAAGCTTGACACCACCCAGGACAATGCATGACTTCTTCAAGTATCCACTACCATCACCACCAATGCTCAATGGCGGCTGTGTATATTATCTATAAGATTCACTGCAGAAATTCACCAAAGATTCTTAGAATACCACCTTACAAATCCATGACCACTTCCATCTAGAAAGACAGGGCAGCAGAAAGATGCCATCCTAACTTGGATATATATTGCCATTGTGCCTGGGACAAAATCCTGGAATTATGTCCCGAAAAGCATGGTGGGTCAACCTGCAGCACATGTACTGCAGCAGTTCAAGAAGGCAGGTCACCATCACCTTCTTCAGGGCAACGAGGGATTGGCAATAAATGCTGGCTCGCCAGTGATGCCCAGATCCCACGAATGAATAAAGTAAAATTGCATAATAAGGCACGAGAAAGACTGTTATTGTCGATGATGCTACGCTTGCCCATAGGCTGCAGTGGAGAGGTTCCAAAGGACCTCTAAACCCCATGCAATCATAATAGGAATTTCCATACTTAACACAATTAGTTTTGCTGTAAAAACCCATGAAAAATGTTAAACCTTCTTAAACAATGTGTAACCAGGTTTTTAATGTCATACTAGCTTCATAATTATTGCTAATCATCCCCAGTGATCTGGAGAAATTAAACTTATGTTTAGGGAATGCCAAATTTCTCGACTCTGATTAAAAACTAATTATTTAAAATTTGTGCTTTTCTAAGAATTTTGGTCACATCCATTTTAGTCACTATCCAATACAGTCATGCATTCATTTCCCTTTACAAAAATTTGAATTAAAAGTGAAGTAGTTCTATTGCTTTTTAATTCCCAGTTTGGAAAAGGTGAATACTTCAACCTGAATGTTTGCCTATCTGCTTGCTCATATCACTATTGCAACTCCAGATTTAATCTGGTAAAAGGAGAAACCAATGCCAGAGATCAGTAGGCAGATTGATTCAAGGCCGGTGGCAATGCCCGGCAACAGCCTCGCCACTTAAACTGACTTACACCATGCCCTACATTGTCATTTCTGGTTTGTAGCCTTTAACTGCTTTTGCTGCCTTTTTGCTGTTTCTTTACTTCATTTAAATTGAGTCTATATCTGGCTCTTCAAATTTAAGATCTGTTCTCACTAATATGTTGATCTCAAGTTTTATTACCTTACCTGCTTTGTCTTTTCACCAACTCTTCTTAAAGACAGAAGGATTATGAGGCCAACCAGGTTCAAGGCACTCAGTTGGCTTTTCATGTAAAAATTATAGATCAGGAGCGTAGTCCACCCTTATTATTTGCTTACATATGGGAACATAATTTTCATTTACCACATTTTCATTTGGCACACTTCTTCTTAGATTGCTAAACCAGTGATATCTATCCCCTACAACACACCAGATTTTAAAGGAACTGTTTTTAAAAATTGGTTCAATTATATGAAATTATAGCAGTTAACCAGTTTTGCTAATATTTGCATATTCTATAAAGATATTGGTTAAAGAGTTTACTTTTCATCTCTTCCCCAAAATTCCAAGAGCGATTAAAATCCTGTTTGGTCTTCTTTAATTCATCTTCCAGTTGGTGAATTTGTGTAGAATTCTGATTAAGCTTGTTGCTCAGGCAGTTTCTTTCTTCCTGAATACTCTGTAATTAGAAAATTGTTTGCAAAATTTGATTCTACTTAAATTGATAATGTGAATAAATAGCTAAATTTAAAAATGTGAAGTGTGTAAAAGAATATGGTCACTGATAACTGTTACTATTCAGTTTCTCCCAAAGGAAATAAAAGTAAAAAAAGTAAGACCTCTAGCTTCTACCATGCCTAATTCATTTGCCACTCAAACCACCACCAATAGGTCATTTCTAAACTCAAACACTCTAATGCTCTTCGGTGACCTTTTTGAGGTTTGTTAAGGTTATTGTACAATGAGAGGATTAATTAGCAACATTGTGGTGCAAGATCCTTTGGGGAATACTGACCATAATAAGGTAGAATTCTTCAGTAAGATCAAGAGAGACACAATTAAAGCTGAGATTAGGGTCCTAACTTTGATGCTATGACGCATGCATTGGCTAGGATAAGCTAGCCAAGGATACTTAAAGGGTTGACACTGTGGATAGGCAATATCAGACATTTAAAGAACACATGGATGAACTTCAACAAATGTACATCCCTGTCTGGCGTAAGAGTAAAACTGGCAAGATAGCTCGACCATGGCTAATAAGGGAAATCAGGGATATAGTGTTAAAGCTAGAGTAAGGAGCAAATCGGAGGACTGGGAGAAATTTAAAATTCAGCAGAGGAGGATAAAGGGGTTAATTTGGAAGAGGAACAATAGAATATGAAAGTAAGCTCGCAGAAGACATAAAAACTGACTACAAAAGCTTTGAAAGATACGTTAAGTGAAAAAGACTGGCAAATCTGTTAGAAACAGGTGAATTCATAATAGACAACAAAGAGATGGCATACCAGTTGAACAAATACTTTGGATCTGTCTTCACGAAGGAGGAGACAAATAACATTTTAGAAATGCTAGGGGACAGAAAATCAAGTATGAAGGAGGAACTTAAAGAAATCCTTATTAGTCAGGAAATGCTTTGGGGAAACTGAAGGGATTAAAACCTGATAAGTCCCCAAAGCCTGATGCTCTCCATCCTAGAGTACTTAAGGAAGTGAACCTAGAAATAGCAGACACATTGGTGACCATTTTCCAGCATTCTATAGACTCTGGAAGAGTTCCAATGGACTAGAGGGTAGCTAATGTAACCCCACATTTTAAAAAAGGAGGAAGAGAGAAAACAGGGAATTATTGGCTGGTTAGCCTGATATCAATGGTGGGGAAAATTCTGGAGTCAATTATGAAGGATGTAATAACTGAGCATTTGGTGACAGAAAAGCTCCAAATGAGCATGGATTCACTAAAGGGAAATCATGCTTGATAAATCATTTTTGAGGATGTGACCAGTAGAGTGGACATGGGTAAATCAGTAAGTTTTGAGTATCCAGACTTTCGAAATGTTTTTGACAAGGTTCCACACAAGAGGTCAGTCAGAAAAATGAATGGTCATAGCATCTGAGGTAACGTTTGGACATGGATAATGAACTGGTTGGCAGACAGGAAGCAGAGAGTTAGAGTGGCAGTCAGTGACGAATGGAATATTGCAGGGTTCGGTCTAGGACCCTAGCTCTTCACAATATACTTGAATGATTTGGACGAAGGAATTGAATTCAATATCTCCAAATTTGCAGATGACACTAAGCTAAGTGGCAGTGTATGCTTAAGGAGGATGTTAAGAGGCTGCAGGGTGACTTGGACACGCTGGCTGAGTGGGCAAGTAGTTATATAATGTGGATAAATGTGAGGTTAGCTATTTCAGTCAGAAAAATCGGAAAGCAGATTACTTGAATGGTGGGGTTTAGAGAAAGGCAAGATGCAAGAAGTCTTGGTTGTCACGGTGCAACAGTCGCTGAAGGTTGGCTTGCAAATGCAGTAGGCAGAGAGAAAGGCTAATAGCATGGTGGCCTTCATAGCAAGAGGATTTGGATATAGCAGTAGGGATGTCTTGCTGCAGTTATACAGGATTGAGGCCACACATTGGGAATTGTGTGCAGGTTTGATCTTCTATTCTTAGGAAAGACATTCTTGCTATTGAGGAAGTCCAGTGAAGCTTCATCAGACTGATTCCCAGGATGGCAGGATTGAAATATGAAGAAAGATTAGATCAACAGGCCTTGTATTTGTTGGAATGTAGAAGAATGAGAGGGGATCTATAGAAATATATTAAATCCTGATGGGACTGGACAGGTTAGATGCAGGGAGAATGTTCCTGATGTTGGGGAAGTTCAGAACCACGGGTCACAGTTTAAGAATAGAGTAAGCCATTCAGGATGGAGATGAGGAAGAATTTCTTCATTCACAGAGTTGTGAACCAATAGAATTCTCTACCACAGAAATCTGTTGGGGCCAATTTGTTAGATATATTTAAGAGGGAGCTGGATGTGTTCCTAAAGGGTTCAAGGAGTATGGGGAAAAGTAGGAATGTGATACTGAAATTGCATGATCATATTGAATGCTAGTTTAGGCTCAAAGGCCAAATGGCCTACTCCTGCACCCAGTTTCTATGAAATCATCAGGTGCCCAGATAAGGTCAATGATAGGGTGGGGAGATCAAAACTAGGAGGCATATTTTTAAGGTGAGAGGAGAAAGATTTAAAAATGACATAAGCAACAATTTTTTTTTAGACAGAGTAATGAGTGTGCGAAACTGCCAGAGAATGTGCTGAATGTATGTACAGTTACAACATTTAAAAGACATTTGAATAAGTTCATGAATAATAAAGGTTTGGTGAGATATGGGCCAAGAGCAGGCAGGTGGGACTAGTTTTTTTGGGAACATGGTCAGTGTGGACTGGTTGGACTAAAGGATCTGTATCCATGCTATATGATCTATGACTCTACTCTTATAAGATACCTATTCTTCACTTTGAAGTTTTGGCTCATCCAAAATGCAGCATTTTGCATCAATTACCCCGGCCCTCCATACCTTACATTAGTTCTCTCGCCCTATCGTTGCTCAAAATTTTAAATGTTAACCTTATATAGAATTATCTCTTCATTTCTTCACAACCTCCAAGCCTGACAACTCCCCCACTTGCACAACCAAATGCTCTGTTCCTGACTTAGTCTCTTGTGCAGTATCTCTCCTTTTCTGCCTACCCCTGTAGCTGCCTAGGCATTGAGGTAAAACTATAAGAAAGCAAATGCTAGAAATCTGACACAAAAAATGAGACGACTGGAGAATCTCAGCAGGTCTGGCAGCATCTGTGGAGAGAAAATACAGTTAAAATTTCAAATCCAGTTGAGGCTGCCATCCTTTAAGCATTATACTTTCTAAAGTCCTTTTGGTTCAGAGTAATTTTTCCTCAAGTCTCAGTGATATACCTAGAGTGTTTTCTGCCCCAAGACTCTGTTTAATAGCAAGTTACCGTTGATATGACAGGTATATTGAATATCAATGATATAGTCTGCCTCATTCTTTGAATGCTGTCTCGCTTCTATATACAAAACAGTGTAAGAACATTCATTGAGAAAAGGGAAGTGCACACTCATTTAATAAACTAAAATGCCAAGCAGAATTGTTCATTCTTTCAAAAAAGTTTGAATTCCTTAATAAATCTTACTTCGAGTTTTTTTTTCAAGTCATTTTCCTTTGTCTGATTTTCCTTTAGCATTTGGTTAGACAGAGATAATTGTTGCTTGATTTCATCCAGTTCTCTTTCTAGTTTTTGTTTGTGTGCTGTTACCTGTAATTAAAATTTCAAATGTAAAAACCTTTCAATCACTTTTTATCCTTAAGTAAAATGAAAATATTTGATAAGATCAGTTTTCCTAATTTGAAAGTAATTAAACCTTATCGAATGGACATTATAATGAATGGACTGTAAATCCCAGTTCTCAAACACCTTGTGCACCAAAATGAGAAATTTGCATATAGTTTGAATCATAGCTCACATTGCTTTTGAAGCATAACAGAGGAATTCAATATCCAGACATTGTTAGAGTTACTGCTTAAAAAATTGAGCAAACGAGTCTAAATTTGTCATTAAGTGCATTCATTCAGATAGTTCAACACTGCAAGTTGTACACATTAGATACATGAGTTGAGTCCAAAATTACATACTTTATCACTCTCCAACTGTAGAGCACTATAATCATTTTTGGCTTGCTGTAACTCCTGGTTCAGCTTATTTTTCATTTGGCTGAATTGTTGATCCAGGCTCTGCAGGGAGTGTTGTTGATGAGAAAGCTCCTTTGAAAGATATAAAATTTAGAGATTAAGTATACACATATGTATAAAGGAGCCCTGGCAAAGCTGGAACTTTGGGAATTAGGGTGAAATCTCTTCATTCATTGAAATCATATCTAGTACAAAGGAAGAGTGTTGTGGTTGTTGGAGGTCAATTATCTCAAGCGCAAAATATCACTGAAGCAGTTGGTAGTGAGACTTGAACAGATGTTCCAGCCTAAAGGTAGAGACACTGCCACTGTGCCACAAGAGCCCAATGTACTTCTTAAGTTAGATACTTTCTATTCAAACTCTTTGGAAATATTGTTACACACCTCTGGAGCAGATGGGATTTGAACCTGGGTCTCCTGGCTTAGAGGTAGGGGCACTATCATTGCATCCCAAGACTGTCAGACCCAATGATTTTCAGTTGCCTCATTAATCATTTTCCATCCACCATAAGATCAGAGGTGGGCATGCTTGTTGATGATAGCACAATGTTCAGATACTGAAGTAGCCCACGTCAAACTGCAGGAAAACTGGACAACATCCAGGCTTGGACTCTTAAGTGGCAGGTAATATTCATGCTGCAAAAGTGCAAGGCATTGACCATCTCCAACATGAGAGAATATAACCATCTCTCCTTAACATTCAATGGCATTAACATATCTTGCGGTTAACATTGATCAGAAACTACACTGGATCTGTCAGATTGATATTACAGCTACAAGAGCAGATCAGAGACTGAAAATTAAGCAATGAATAATGAACTTCCTGACTCTCTTCAAACCCTGCCGAGGCATGAGTCAGGAGTTTCACTGAATGATCTCCACTTGCCTGATTAAGTGCAGCTCCAACCACACCTTTGAAGGTCAGCAACACCGAGGAGAAAACAACCTGCTTGACTGGCACTCCATTTAGGACCTTCAACATTCATTCCCTCCACCACTGACATAAACTAGCAGCAAAGTGTAGCATCTCCAAGATGCGCTGAACTAATTCAAAAAGACTCCTTCAACAGCACATTCCAAATCTCTGATCTGGATTGCCTAGAGTTACATGGGAACACCACTATCTGAAAGTTTCTTTCCAAGGCACATACCACCCTAACTTGGCCCAGTCCTTTACTGTCACTGGGACAAAATCTGGAAGCTTATAGTGCCTACATCATATGGAAAGCAGAATTTCAAGAAGGCAGCTCACCACCATCTTATCAAGGACAAAGCCAGAATTTGTTGTCTGTTGGCCACCACCCTTGAGAAGGTCATGTCTATTTTTAAACCATAACAATCACCCAAACATATTACAGGTCACTGAATAATACATATCCTTTTTTGCAAGATTTGTGAAGGTTTGTAGCTCAGGTTGAGGTTTAGGGTGTAGGTTTGCTCACTGAGCTGTAGGTTTGATATCCAGACGTTTCATTATCTGGCTAGGTAACATCATCAGTGGCGACCTCCAAGTGAAGCGAAGCTGTTGTCTCCTGCTTTCTATTTTGTTTATATCTTGCTCCTGGATGGGGTTCCTGGGATTTGTGGTGATGTCATTCCCTGTTCATTTTCTGAGGGGTTGATAGATGGCATCTAGATCTATGTGCTTGTTTATTGCGTTGTGGTTGGAGTGCCAGGCCTCTAGGAATTCTCTGGCATGTCTTTGCTTAGCCTGTCCCAGGATAGATGTGTTGTCCCAGTCGAAATGGTGGTTTTTTTCATCCGTGTGTAGGGCTACGAAGGAAAGGGGGTTGTGTCTTTTTGTGGCTAGCTGGTGTTCATGTATCCTGGTGGCTATCTTTCTTCCTGTTTGTCCTATGTAGTGTTTGTGACATTCCTTGCATGAAATTTTATAGATGACGTTGGTTTTGTCCTTGGGTTGTACTGGGTTTTTTAAGTTTGTTAGTTTTTGTTTGAGAGTCTTGGTGAGTTTGTGTGCTACTAGGATTCTGAGGGGTCTCAGTAGTCTGGCTGTCATTTCTGAAACTTCTTTGATATATGGTAAGGTGGTTAGGGTTTCTGGCTGTGTTTTGTCTGCTTGTTGTGGTTTGTTCTTGAGGAATCTGCGCACTGTGTTTTTTGAGTATCCATTCTTCTTGAATACGTCGTATAGGTGGATATCAAACCTACAGCTCAGCGAGCAAACCTACACCCTAAATCTCAACCTGAGCTACAAACCCACAAACCTTGCAAAAACCTATGGGCGCAACACGCTACAACTGGCCCGAAGATGGGAAAGGAATCCGAGAGAGTTCTACCTGCGAACAACTGTACTTCCTGCATGAATGTTTAAGAAAACAGGTACTGCCAAAATGTTTCCAATATAAACCGCCGATAAAAACACCTCAAGCCAGAAATTTAACAGAACAAAACGGCCACAGAATGCTCCGAGAACTAATCAATGACGCCCACCACAGACTCCGAAAATACAACCGGGAAATTGCGTGCCAAAAACCGTTATTCAAACAAGCAACAACTCAAGAATGGACAGATGCGGTAGAATGAGCCATAAACACCAAACAACGACAAACACAGATAAAGAAAAATCGGGACCTGAAGAAAAAACTTGACAAGCTCACAAAAAAGGACAAAACCGATAACACAGGGGCATGGATAAAGAACGTATCAGACCGGACCCTATCAGACACAGAAGAAGCGGTATACTAGTCAAAGGATTAAATTTCAATTACCGAGACGCTGACAAGAAGGATTTCCTAGCGGCATTAGAAACCACATTGAAGGACAACAATCTCATGGAAGAAACACAACAACCTATCAGACAGACAGTTACACCTACTCTGAGCCGAAAAAGGGAAGGAAACAAACTGAACACACAAGAAAAGAAAGCCCTAGAAAACCTCAAAAAAGACAAAAACATTGTTATATTACCTGCAGACAAAGGTCGGCTCACAGTCATCCTGAACAGAGCTAAAAATCACACAACACCAGGTTATAGTCCAACAGGTTTAATTGGAAGCACACTAGCTTTCGGAGCGACGCTCCTTCATCAGGTGATTGTCGCTCCGAAAGCTAGTGTGCTTCCAATTAAACCTGTTGGACTATAACCTGGTGTTGTGTGATTTTTAACTTTGTACACCCCAGTCCAACACTGGTATCTCCAAACCAAATAAACCTGTTGGACTATAACCTGGTGTTAGGTGATTTTTAACTTTGAACACCCCAGTCCAACACCGGCATCTCCAAATCATCCAGAACAGAAGGGACTACATCGAGAAAGCCAATGCACTACTCGTAGACACCAAGACCTACCAAAGGGTGGCGCTAGACTCAACCCCATAATTAGGAAACAAAATTACATATCTCCTAAGAAAATTAGACAATTCCGGACAATTAAACAAGACGAAATTCCAGAAAATGAAACCCGACAGGACCAACACCCCACGATTCTACAGACTACCCAAAATCCATAAACCAGGAACCCCTCCCCCAGACCTATAGTGTCACTATCCGGAACACCTACTTACAGACTGGCCAAAGAACTACACGCAAGACTGAAATACCTAGTAGAAGAGTCACAGCACTCCATCCACTCCACCCACGAATTCCTAAAAAACACCAAAATAGAGGAAGACGAAGCAATGATCTCATTCGACGTAACAGCACTATTCACCTCCATCAACATCGACCTAGCAAAGGAAAAACTCGCCACACTTTTAGAACAGACCATCACACACAGACCAACCACCATCAATCACATTACCAACGAAAACATCATGAAGCTAGTGGACCTGTGCCTCACCACCCACTTCACTTTCAACAACATAGTCTACAAACAAATCAACGGCACAGCCATGGGATCTCCGCTATCAGGATTCATAGCAAAAGCGGTAATGCAAAGGTTAGAACAAACAGCCCTACCAATCATCAAACCAAAAATGAACAAACAGCCCTACCAATCATCAAACCAAAAATCTGGGTTCGCTACGTAGATGACACCTTTGCCATCACAAAACGAAACAAGATAGAAGAGACATTTAACATCATCAACAACACCCTCACAGGCATAAAGTTCACCAAGGAGGAAGAAACTGACAACAAACTCGCATTTCTGGATGTCACCGTAGAAAGAAAGGACAAGGGAGAATTACAAACCTGCATATACAGAAAACTGACAAACACTGACCAAATACTCAACTACACCAGCAACCACCCCAACACACACAAACGAAGCTGTATCAGAACACTATTCCAACGAGCCACCACACACTGCAGCACAGACGAACTTCGAAAAACAGAGAACCACCTATACGACGTATTCAAGAAGAACGGATACTCAAAAACACAGTGCGCAGATTCCTCAAGAACAAACCACAACAAGCAGACAAAACACAGCCAGAAACCCTAACCACCTTACCATATATCAAAGAAGTTTCAGAAATGACAGCCAGACTACTGAGACCCCTCAGAATCCGAGTAGCACACAAACCCACCAAGACTCTCAAACAAAAACTAACAAACTTAAAAAACCCAGTACAACCCAAGGACAAAACCAACGTCATCTATAAAATTCCATGCAAGGAATGTCACAAACACTACATAGGACAAACAGGAAGAAAGTTAGCCACCAGGATACATGAACACCAGCTAGCCACAAAAAGACACAACCCCCTCTCCTTCGTAGCCCTACACACGGATGAAAAAACCCACCATTTCGACTGGGACAACACATCTATCCTGGGACAGGCTAAGCAAAGACATGCCAGAGAATTCCTAGAGGCCTGGCACTCCAACCACAACGCCATAAACAAGCATATAGATCTAGAGGTCATCTATCAACCCCTCAGAAAATGAACATGAAATGACATCACCACAAATCCCAGGAACCCCATCCAGGAGAAAGATATAAATAGAAAGCAGGAGACAACAGCTTCGCTTTACTTGGAGGTCGCCACTGATGACGTTACCTAGCCAGGTAATGAAACGTCTGGATATATCCTTTTTGCTTGAGGGAGAAAATAGCACAAACCAAAAAGCAATGGGAATTAATGGAGCGGTCTGAGAGTGAAGAGAAGCAGCACCCACCTGCATGTTTTGTTCTGCAATGAGGAAATAATGATGGCCACTTTGAGAAGATACATTGCTGAGAACCATTGTTTCCCCACTTCCTCTCAATTCTAGAAACTCGTCCTGCTCTGTCCACTCTCCAGTCATGCTCAATGCCAGATGAAGCTCCATTAGGTTATTCATGCCTCGAATTTTGTGTATTAGTGATTAAGTCAAGATATACTTCAGTTTTGACACACCACTCTAAAGTATTGAAGTTTTAAACAATTACGGAAAAGCAGCCAAAACTCAGACATTGCATTAGCAGCGAGAAGAATTCATCCTTTGTTAGAGACAAAAAAGTTGCAGATGCTGGAATCAAAGGTAGACATGCAGGAGGCTGGAAGAACACTGCAAGTCAGGCAGCATCAGGAGGTGGAGAAGTCAACATTTTGGGTGTAGCCCTTCTTCAGGACCATCCAGAACAAAAGATCCAGCAACTAATTATCAACTGGTTGCTGATCCCTTTGGATAACATTTGGGTGGGGTGGGTTTACAAGAGAAGATTTTGTAAATTCAATGGTATGAAGGGACATATGATGCTAAGGAAGCACACACACTGCAGTGTGGAACTAAAAAATGGCACTAATGTCAAAGCATCATTACACAATGATGGATGTTACAAATTTGCCTGTTTTATGTGCTCCCAGTTGTTTTTAGTTTGCCTGTACACACACCTTTGTAATTGCACGGTCCAGTGCACTTTCTATTCAAACTAAGCCTGTATGAAAACATGATCTTGACAATTGAGGAGATCCACAAAAATAGGTGCTAATGGAGCCCTTTTTGACCCTTGATCTCAGCGTAATGGCTAACTTTTACGGATCATTCTAGTCCTGCCGCATTCGGCTAGAAAGTCAGCAATGAGCACACACACCATACAGTTGGCTGTACTTTAGCAATTGATGATCAGAATCAGCATTAATTGCTATACCATAAGACTTCTGCTCTATCTTGAGGGTAAGTCTTGCTTCAGAGAGCTGGAAGGGTGTTAAACTCTGTAGTTCCAGCAGCATCACAAAACAACAGTGGCCACTGCTGGGACTACAGGCAGAAACAATGAAGAGGAGCTTGGATTGATAGGTCAATCCAGGCTCTCGCTAGGGCCAGGAAAGCAGTTGCTGGCAAAGAGGGTGGAGGGCCATGATGAGCGGTCAGATGGACCAAGCAAAAGAAGAAACATAATCTGGAGATGGAGCAGCATTGCCTCTGATGAGCATAGTGCTGGACCAATCCCATTGCAGGTAAAATGGCGGTACAGGCAGGATGTGGACTATTAGTTGCCCATTTAAAAACCTCAAAAGCTCCAAGTATGTTCTAGCTGCCACTTCTCTCCCGTCCCTCACAAAATATCAGACAACTTAGGAGTAGGTAGCAGGAAGGTCACGCACTGGATTTTACAGCATTCAAACCCACGAATTGATGCATGTAGCATCCAAACCATTCATATATTTAGGATGCGATACATGTAGAAACATAAATAAAGTGATAGAGATGTACAGCACAAATAAAGGCCTTTGGCTACCCTAACTTTGGCATCATTAATCAAGTCAGGTTGGTAGATGTGGAAAAGCCTGAAGAAATTCATCCCCATGAGTGAACTCCAAGCCACACATATCAGATACAATAGTATATGGAAATTGCATACATACTATCAACTGTTTTGTCTTCAAACTACAATGCAAAGTTTTACTTTAGCGGGTGTTGATTTCAAATAATGCTGAGAGCATTGTTATCACCTGTTGGAAATCCTTTTCCTTATCTTTTAACTTCTGTTCCATGTTGCGTCGTGTACTTTCAGCATTTTGTCTGTGACAACTCAATTCATCAGATACCTGCTTCAGCTTTTGTTCAACCATCAGACACTAACAAAATCAGAAACAAATATGGATGTGACTTTTATATTCTGGAATGGATTCTAGTACCAATACAAGCAAGAGCAAATAATTTAAGAAATGTTTAGATTATGGAATATAATGCATAAAATGTGAAATTGAGGTTTCTTATTTGATTTTATGCTACTTATACCTACAAAGATAGACAAGTTGATTTCGCAAAAGTTCTCACAGTTAGAGCTTATATCTTGATCAAATCAGGACATGGAATATTTTGCCTTTTGATTAAATAAATCCTCTGTTCTTAGCTGAAGATGGTGGCTGGAATCTTTCTGAGTGGAGGTGGGCTAGCAAAAATAAATAACATGTAATGCAGGTGAAAAACACCATATCTCTCCCCCACCCTGAATTTGTACTTGCAGAGTTACATTTTACTTTGCTCAAAAACTGCATGAATCCATGCAAGATTCTGTAAATCCATTTTTTAGATTAGAATCAGTCTGACCGTTGTGGCACAGACAGTCTCACACAGGGCAGCTCCCACCTTCAATACATTATCTGGGCAAACATGACATCAATTGTTAAAGTTCACTTGAGAATGTAACTTTTTTAAAAAAAGGTTTTGCGATTTTCATATGAAAGAACTGAAACCAACATGGTCATTCTAAAAGATGAGAGACTTATCAAACAATCCAGGTCTTTTTTCAATATATAACTTCAGTTACATCACACTGTAAACTTTTGCGATAAATTCTGTGTCTTACAGTCTTATTCTCCACAACCACCTGATGAAGGAGTAGCGCTCCGAAAGCCAGTGCTTCCAAATGAACCTGTTAGACTATAACCTAGTGTTGTGTGATTTTTAACTTTGAAGCAAATAAGCATGACAGATAAGAAGGAGAAAAGCTAACTTGGTAAGATGGGAATAAAATTGAAAAGATAAACTAAAAACAAATACAAAAAGATAAAACAATAAAGAGTAATGTTTAAAACTGATTAATAGTTCAGTAGCTACCTGAAATAACAACAGAAAATGCTGAAAGCACTCAGCCAGTCAGACAGCATCTGTGCAGAGAGAAACAAAGATTTTTGTTTAGATTAATAACCTCTTAGAGTACTGATTCTCAGCTCCAGGACATCTCTGCAGGACCTCCTTAGGAGTGACCTAAACCCAAGCATCCACAGCTTCTTCATCAATGACCTTCCCTCCATCATAAGGTCAGAATGGAGATGTTCACTGATGATTACACAATGCTCAGCACCATTTGTGACTTCTCAGATACTGTTGCAGCCTATGTTCAAATGTAACAAGATCTGGACAATATGCAGGCTTGGGCAGACAAGTAGCAAGTAACATTTGCGCCACACAAATGCCACGCTATGACCATTATCAATAGGAGACAATCCAACCATCACCTTCTGACATTCAATGATGTAACCATCACTAAAATCTATACTAACAATAGCCTGGGAATTAATCGTTGACCATAAACTCAAATGGATTCATCACATAAACACAATGGCTACAAGACCAGACCAGAGGCTAGGAATACTGCGGCAAGTAACTAATCTTCTGATTCCCAAAAGCCTGTTCTTCACCCACAAGGCACAAGACAGGAATGTGATGTAATACTCCCCACTTGCCTGGGTGAGTGTAGCTCCAACAACGCTCAAGAAGCTTGACACCATCCAGGACAAAGCAGCCCACTTGATTGGCACTACATCCATAAGCATCCACTTCGTCCACCACTAATGCTCAGTAACATCAGTGTGTATCATCTGCAAGATGCAGTGCAGAAATTCATCAAAGATCCTCAGACAGCACTTTCCAAACCGATGACCACGTTCATCTAGACGGGCAAGGGCAGTATATACATAGTCGAGCGTGTGTTACTGGAAAAGCACAGCAGGTCAGGCAGCATCCAAGGAGCAGGAGAATCGACGTTTCGGGCAGGAGCCCTTCCTCTGGAATGGGCTTGGGGAGTACAGTGAGAGAGAGATTCAGTGAGATCTTTGTTGAGATAGGAGGAGAACTTCTTAAAGGTAGGCATCCTTGGAAGAGGCTTTACGGTCAGGTTAAAATCAACTAGGAGAAAGGGAAGTCTGCAGATGCTGGATATCAGAGTCGAGAGTGTGTTGCTAGAAAAGCTTAGCACATCAGGCAGCATCCAAGGAGCAGGAGAAACGACGTTTTGGGCTGGAGTCCTTCATCAGGAATGATTCTTGATGCCTTTCCAGCAACACCTTCTCGACTCTGATCTCCAGCATCTGCAGACCTCACTTTCTCCCAGCATATACATAAGAACACCACTACCTTCAGGTTCCCCTCCTAACTTGTAAACATATCGCTGTTCCTTCACTGCCACTGGGTATAAATCCTGGCATTCTCTCCCTAACAGCATTGAGGTCTACCTACAGCGCACGGAATGCACCAGTTCAAGTAGTCAGCCCATCACTACCTTCTCAAAGGCAACTAGGGACAGGCAATAAATGCTGGCCAGCCAGTGATGCCCACATCCCATAAATCACTACGAAAAAAGACAAAGATTCCATACCTGAATTAATTATTTCTCTCTTCACAGATGCTGGCTGACATGCTAAATATTTCCAGCATTTTCTAATATGATTTCAAATTTCAAACATCCACAGTACTTTACTAGTTTTTAAAATCAGGAGAAATATATTCCACTAAAAATCAACAAACTAACCAGTAACAATATTCTATGGATGAATAAAGACAAAATGAAACTAAGAAAAACACGTTGGGAAATATGATGTATTTATACATTTAATACTTTTTGCAATAAAAACTTTGATTTTGCTGTTCTAACTCGAGAGTAATTGTCTCAAACAAATGAACTGCATACTGAAATGACATAGTTTTAAAGAATTCATCCGCTTGTTGCAGTCAAACATCAAGTGGTAAAAGGGCAAAACTAGTCTTCCCCTTCTCACCTGGTTATAACAGGATACACTCAGGAATCACTAAAGTAAGCAAATCAGCTTTAGTAGGTTCATGAGGTAAAGCAACCAAGCACTGGGAAAAAAATTCGCGAAAAAAACTGAAAAGTCAGGGAAGTTAAACTTGAATTCAGGAAAACTTGGAATGCTATATACTGTTCAGGTAATCTTATTATAAAAATGCAAAAGCAGTAGAATCATTGTGTAAAAAGAAAAGTTTAAAAAGTTAATACCAGAATTGGTAAGAGTGAGTACAGGAGTTGGAAGGTCATGTTGCGGCTGTACGGGACATTAGTTAGGCCAGTGTTGGAATATTGTGTGCAATTCTGGTCTCCTTCCTATTGGAAAGATATTGTGAAACTTGAAAGGGTTCAGAAAAGATTTACAAGGATGTTGCCAGGGTTGGAGGATTTGAGCTATAGGGAGAGATTGAATAGGCTGGGGCTGTTTTCCCTGGAGCGTCAGAGGCTGAGGGGTGACCTTATAAAGATTTATAAAATGATGAAGGGCATGGATAGGATAAATAGACAAATTATTTTCCCTAAGGTGAGCCAACACATATCCAGAGGGCATAGGTTTAGGTTGAGAGGGGAAAGATAATAAAAGAGACCTAAGAGACCCCAACTCTTTCATACAGAGCGTGGTACGTATGTGGAATGAGCTGCCAGAGGAAGTGGTGGAGGCTAGTACAATTTCAACATTTAAAAAGCATCTGGATGGTTATATGAATAGGAAGGGTTTGGAGGGATATGGGCCAGGTGCTGCCAGTTGGGACTAGATTGGGTTGGGATTTCTGGATGGCATGGACGAGTTGGACCAAAGGGTCTGTTTCCATGTTGTAGGTCTTTATAAATCTATAAAAACAGATGAGGAGTGACCTGACAGAGATCATTAATATAATAAAAAGGTTTGATCGGGTAGAAAGAGAAAATGTTTCTAATGCTGAAGAGGTAGAAAACTAGAGATCAGAAGTACAAGATAATCACTAATAAATACCACAGGGAATTAAGATCCTTCTTTACTCAGAATGGGAAGAATGTGGAATACAATACTACAAAGAGCATTTTAGGGAAATATAATTGATTCATTGGAGGGATAGCTAGATAATCTTGTAACAAGAATGAAACTTCCTGATATAGTTAGGAGGAGGAGGATGGGACAAGATTCATGCGAGCATGAATGCTGCCATGGGCCAGCTGGATCAAATGCTTGTTCAGTGTAGTACATTCAATGCAACATTCTCATAAGATAAACATAAAAATGGAAAATTATTCAATGTCAAACAAGTAGTGTACATGAAAGAATAATGTATAGTTATTGATTTTAAAAACTGAATAAAATTAAACGAATTAGCTACATTATAATCATTCTAATTAAAATGACAAATTAGCTTAAAAGTGAATTAATGGATCTTACTGTACCTTTGTACTGGCTTGTTCACACTGTGCAGTTACCTTGGTCAATTCATCTCTGGACTTACTGAGTTTTTGTTCTTTCTCTGAAAGATCTACTTTAGCTTTATCAAACTGGAATTGGATTTCATGAAGTTTATTCAGATGATTTTTGATTTCTTTCTCCTGAGTTTTAAGTCGAAATTCCAGATCAGAAACTTTAGTTTGCAGGTCTTCAAAACAAAAAGTGCACACCTTTCATCAACTCTACAAATTAAGTATAACTGCAGTCCAACAATTAATCATTTATTCTGCTTGAAACATTTCAACACTTAAAACTATTTTATTCAAGAGCAATATTACAGCTAGTACTAAAACACTTCAGAAAACACAGGGGCATCAGTAGGGTGTACAATAATAGAATGCAGTATATCTCAGGCTATTAGATCCAAAATTTATATTCAATTTATTATTCTAGCTTGTTGTTCTGATGTGTAAGTCATTATTTTGTAATTGTTCTACAAATGACAAATTTCTGTCAGTCAATACTTTTCACCTTTCAAACAAGTATAGGTAATTCAATAAAATGAACCATTGTTGAATTTACTAATTTGACGTCATGTTTTATATGGAATTAGAAATTTAAATAAAAATATTGACAACATTGCGATTTTTAAACTGCTGGCTCATCAGTTATGCTTTCATCCTTATTTTAATAAGTGGCCAACTGTTTGGTAAATGGAAGTATAATGTGGGAAAATGTAAAATCGTCAATTTTGTATAAAAAAAGCATATTATCAAAATGATGACAGATTGCAGAGCTCTGAGATACAGATGACTCTGGGTGTCCTACTGCTTACACCACAGAAAGCTAAAGTGGAAGAAAGCAAATAATTAGGGAAGCTAATGGAATGTTATTTATCATGAGTGGAATTGAATAGAAAAGTAGGGAGGGTACGCTTCAGTTATGGAGCACTGATGAGACAACATCTGAGCATTGTGTGCAGTATTGATCACCTTATTTAAGATAGGATGTAAGTATGTTGGAAGCAGTTCAGTGGAACCTTACTCAACTAATACATATTTTTGTCTTGTGAGGAAAGGTTTGGACAGGCTAGGCTGTATCCTCTGGAGTTTATAAGAGGAAGAGATGACTTAATTGAAGTAAGAGATCCTGAAGGATTTTGACAGGATAGATGTTGAGAGGATGTGACAGAATCTAGAACTATGGATTGTTGTTTAAAAATTAGGGGTTGTGCATGTAAAGAGATGAGGCAAAATATTTTCTCACAAAGGCCCATGTGTTTTTGGAACTTACTCTCTGAAAAGGTAATGAAACATTGACGTTTCAGTATTTTAAAGGTATAAGTAGATAAGCTTATTGCAAGTAAGGGGGCGGAATGGAATCAGATGTTGGTCAATATTCCGACTTATGGTTAAAATCAAATCAGCCATGATCTAATTAAATAATGGAGCAGGTTTGAGGGCTGAATGACTTACTCCTGCTCCTTATTCATAACATACATTGATAAGACCACATAGTTAAATTTAAAACTGGCCAATAATATGACAGCTTCGTGACTAATTTAAGGACTTAGCCAGTGAAATTTTCTCATTGTTATTGAAATCCGTTTTTCTCTGTAAAAATATGGACCATCCACTCTTGCACTGATAGCAAAACACTAACAGTTCGAAATGACTGTCAAATTGTGGAACAGAAAATTTAAATCATCATCCAGAAGCTGAAAATCATTAACTAAATCAAGTAAGGCACAATGTTAATATTAATTTCAAAAAGAATTAGGATTTCTGAACAAATACGTTGTGGCTGGCATAAAGATGAAGAAAGGTTGAAAAACATGTCAAGATGAATGACAGGAGTATATAGCAGTCCCAACACAAGATGATGTGGTCACTATGGATCATCATGAGGCCCTAGTGTATTTGAGTCAAGAGAAGACAATGCTACATAAATAACACAAACATAAAAATGTTGACTTTGCATTACTATGTAGTACACCAGGAAACGAAAAAAGTACAAACGGTAACGTACTATAACCTGTAAAGAAAACATAAGAATTTCTTATATGCTCAATTAGTTGATTTACTCTAATTCAGGGCAATTAATTTAATGATTTTTAAAAATGCCATGGGATAATCAGAAAGATATAGATTTATAATCGGTGTAAAGATTAAATTGCAGAAAATATATATTATTTATCAAATAAAGGATTCTTAGGATTGGATGAACTCCTCTTCAATCTTTCGGAGTCTTCATTTAAACCCTGTTATAAATGTCTTCTACAAAATGAATTTGAGTAATCCACATCTTAGTGGATGCAAAGATATAGTACAAATTGATACTAGTTTGGATGTAGTGAATACTTAACTGTGTGAAAGGTAAAAAGATTTACTCTTATGCAGTACAGAGATCAGTTCTAAAAGTTGAATTCAGGGTGCATTACTTAGAATAAAGAATGTTAACTATAAGTAAGAAATTGAAGAACACTGCATCAAAGATTAGAATGATCAAAGTGAGATGGACAAATTGAGAAGTATATTTAGTGAAATGGGTATAATATTTGTTTGCACACTACTTGTGATCCTCATGCTTTATAGAATTATAAAATTGTTTATGAAAGCAATTTCTCTCAAAATGGTTAGTTATGAGTAATTACTTTTGGATCACTACAATACCTTGATTTTGTAATTTCAGTTGGTCCTCCTGCTTAGAGGTGTCCACACTGTTATTAATCCAGCTTGTTGAGTGTGTAGTCTTTTGCAGTGATTTGGGACAATGCGTCAAGGGAGTTTCTTCTTGGTCCCATTGAAAATTCATGGCAATACCCTTCTTCATTGGGGTTTCTAGTGAATGAGAGGTTTGGTGACTTGGAGTTTGTTCTTGTTGCCATGGAAATACAAAAGAGGATCGCTGATGTGCCATATTCCGATGGCCAGTGGTGCTTTGAGGCTGCGTCTGGTTAGACAACTGAAAAATGGGAAAAAAAATTCAATTCAGAAAGGAGTTCTCTAACAAGTGCTCTACTTTTAAATATGTTTGTTAATCTGAAACTGAGAACACTCCTATTGCTGTATGGATTTTAATTTATAGTCAGCATAGATATAAACCAGATTACAAAAGCAGGAAAGTGTATTCATTCATTGTACAATCCAGGTCATCAGGAAAGTGTCTTGCTACATTAGAGATGAGAACTATCAAGAACTACCACAATATTACTCAGCATTTATATGAAATTTCTAAAATGGACTATATTGCAAAGTGCTTCAAAAAGGTATAACAAAAAAAATTGCCACCAAACCAAAGAAAATTAAGGGGGAGGAGCTAAAGCATTGTTAAAGAGCTGAATTTTAACAAGGATCCTAAAGGAGCATAGGGATGTGGAAAGGCTGAGAGCTCAGAGACAGAATTGCAGAGCATGGAGCCTAAGTATCTGAACACAGAGCTGCCAGTGGACGGAAAGGACAGGAGGTTTTCAAACTAGGTTTAGTAGAATGAACTGTAGAATCAATTGTATGATTGGCGTATCGTACAGAAATACAATAGTTTAGCAATGAGGGCATTGAAAGATGAGAACAAACAAATATCCAATATAAATGTCCTATCTTGGTATTTTTTGCCGGATCCTGCAGGGTACTCACCTTACTAATGTCTTTGTTGTGTCAGTCATTTGAACCATTTGACTTGGTCACTAGACCAATAATCATTACCACATTCTGCCAACACCTTGCCCCTGAGTGAAGCCTCCCCTCCAAACAAGGCTTTTGAGAAACTGCTTGCCAAATCACTACAGTGTTGGTGTGGCTTTTAACCACCAACTTATACTTTAGTCTCACTTCTCCTACTCCATTGGCTCTATCCCCTGTTGAACAAGTCACCATTCCTCCCTTTAAAACCATGGTTTCTTCCCTCACTTTAAGCCCCAACAAATGTATCTCACTAAATTATACTCCAAATTCCACCTTCCCATCCTCAAAAACTCATTACTGCTCCTCTGAATTCACTGCCTCCACCATCCCCACAGTCCATACAAAAGGTCTCTTTCATACAAGTCCTTCTACCCATTCTTACTGTCAGCCTCTTAAAATTACCCAGTGTCCATTTCCATCATCTCAAATTAATGTAGCATCTCCAAATGCTTCATTGTCACTTTTGGCAGCCACAACCCTAACTCCATTACCGGGCCAACCTAAAATTACTGTCAGTGTTTCCAGTCAGCTGTGGATGCATGCAACTGCACACTCAGAGGGTCCTATGTAAGATGCTGTGGATGCAGTGTATACAAAATTGAAAAGTACCATGCATTAATACTAAGAAACCAAGTACAATGAAAACATTTAGAGGGAACATTGCTTTCAGCTGTATTTTTCATCTCAACTTTCTAGCTTTTGGCTCTCCAATTTCCCCAACACGCAATTGTTTTTTCTATTCATTCATGGGACATGGGCATTTCTGGTTAGCCAGCATCCCTAATTGCCCTTGAGAAGGTGGTGCTGACCTGCCTTCTTGAACCACTGCAGTCTACATGCTGTAGGTTGAGCTACAATGTCCTTACGGAGGGAATTCCGGGATTTTTACCTAGCAACAGTGAAAAATGGAGATATATTTCCAAGTCAGAATGTTCAGAGGCTTGGAGGGGAACTTCCAGGTGGTGGTATTCTCATTTATATGCAACGCTTGTCCTACTAAATGAAATCGCTTGTGGGATTGGAAAGTGCTGTCTAAGAAACATTGGTAAAGTTCTACAGTCCATCTTGTAGATAGCACACACCGCTGTTAGCGAGCATCAGAAATTTATGCTTGTGGATGTGATGCCAATCATCAGGCTGTTTTGACCAGCATGGTGTCAAGCTATTTCAATGTTGTTGGAGCTGCACTCATCCAGGAAAGTGGGGAGTATAACTTCACATTTCTGGTAAATGATATACAGGCTTTGGAGAGACAGGATGCGAGTTATTCACTGCAGTATTACTCACTGTCCCGACCTGCTTTTGCAGCTGCTGTATTTATGTGGCAAGTCTAGTCGAGTTTCTAGTCAACAGTAACAACAAAGTTGTTGATATTGGGGAGTCAGTGACGGTAACGCAACTGCATGTCAAGATGCAGTGATTGGATTATCTTTTATTGGAGATGGTCATTAGCATTCATGTCACACAAAAGCACTGGTCAGCCCAAGCCTGGATATTGTTCAGATATTGTTGCTTTTGAACATGGACTGCTACAGTATCTGAAGAGTAACAAATGGTGCTGAAATTTATGCAATCAGCAATCATCGCATTTTCTGACTTTATAATGGTGGGAAGTCGCTGATGAAGCAGCTGAAAATGGTTTAGACCTAGGACACTACCCCAAGGAATTCCTGCAAAGATGTCGTGGACCTGGGATGACTGACTTCCAACAATCACAATCATCTTCCCATGTGCCAGGTACGACTCAAACTAGTACAGAGTTTCAGCAGATCAGAGCTGAAAATGTGTTGCTGGAAAAGCGCAGCAGGTCAGGCAGCATCCAGGGAACAGGAGAATCGACGTTTCGGGCATAAGCCCTTCTTCATGCCCGAAACGTCGATTCTCCTGTTCCCTGGATGCTGCCTGACCTGCTGCGCTTTTCCAGCAACACATTTTCAGCCCTAGTACAGAGTTTGCCTTCTGATAACCATCGATTCCAGTTTTGCTCGGTCTACTTGGATGCCATTCTGGGTCAAATGTGGGCTTGACATCAAGGATGGTTAATCTCATCTCACTTCTGGAATTCAGCTCTTTTAGACCATGTTTGAACCAAGGCTGTAATGAGGTCAGAAGCTGAGCGTCAAAAAACAGGTTATTGCTGAGTAGGTGTTGCTTGATGGCACTGCTGATGACATCATTTTACGACGATTGAGAGTACACTAACCAGACAATGGTTGGCCAGGTTGATTATGCCCGGCTTTTTGCGTACAGCACACACCTAGGCAATTTTCCACAGTGTTAGGTAGATGCCAGTGTTGTATCTGTACTGGAAGAGCTTGGCTATGAGAGCAGTTCTGGAGCAGAAGTCTCCAGTACTATTGCCCAAATCTCATCAGGGCCTCTGCTGTCTGGAATAATGTTGAGGACACCCAAGACAAATCCTTCCCAACTGTATACAACTGTGCCACCATCTCTGCTGGGTCTGTCCCGCCTGTGGGACAGAACATATCCAGGGGTAGTGGTGACTGGGACATTGTCTGTAAGGTATGATCCCATGCCAATTTAGTAAGGGGAACTTTGCAGAGCAGACAGAGCTATTTCTGTCATTGTCTTTTCCAGTGGTCCTTCCGGGTTCAATCCGTCGTTGAGATTTTATAAAGATTGATACAACTGAGTGGTTTGCTAGGCAACTTCAGAGGGAAGTTGAGAGTCAACCGTATTCTAGTAATTCTGGAATGACATGTAATCCAGTCTAAGTGAGGGTGGCAGATTTCCTTGCCGGAAGGGAATTTTTCATGCTTTTCATGATCACCAATATATTAATTCCAACCTTTTCTTTACCGAATTCAAACCCAGATCCCCAGAACTTTAGCGGAGTTTCTGGATTAATAGTTTAGCAATAATAGGGCTATCGCCTCCGTATACAATAATCAACATGTAGCCACTCTCTGGTGAGAGAAGCTAGCTAGGTGGCTTCAGAACACATGTGACAGGTGACCATCCCCCCACATTGAAAGATATTACCACAAGGTGCAAAGAACAATAGGAAAACTTGAGCTTTAACACCAAAGGAATCGGAGAGTTCAAAAGGTATATGAGAGAGAAATTGAAGACAGGTGTGAAAGGCTTTCTATAATAGGGTAGCAATGGCAGTTTGTAAAGGAACGAGGAGTGGTAGATAGGACACAGACTGCTTGAAATGACTGTTAACATGGAGATTATGAAGGAACATTGGATTGTCAGCAGCTAAATGGAAACAGGGTCAAAGGATCAATAGGTTTGATGCAACAAACTAGGTGAGGAAGACAGAATGAAAACTAGAGACAAGGTTTCAGGCTGCAAGCAGACAAGGGAGAGGAAAGCAGCAGATGGGCTTGAAGACAGTTTCAGACCTGGTCTAAGAAGTTCTTGATCTCCTAAACTTGTTAGGGATAAGGTAAGACTTATAACAGTTGATAGATGAAACATGAATTTATTTTTAAAATTTGGAATGCCAGTGATTTTATAGTAACATATCAAACCTTGCCTTACTTTATTTTCCAGACAATTATATCTGTAATGATCAAACTCCATGCTTTTACAATTCCAGATGAAGATGCTACCTGTGAGAAGTGCTTGATTGGAGCTCATTAATAGAATTCATGACTATGGTGAAATTTGTGGCACAGGCAGGTGCAAAGTCTGGCAAGGTCTACCTTTGTTATTGGGAGCATCGTTTATGGGTAGGGCTTCATGGGGGGTGAACAGCAACAATTTTTCATTCCTGTCTAGCACAAAAGTAAACTGGGAAAGGTAGCCAAACTATGGTTTACCAGAGAAATTAGAGATAGTGTTAGATCCAATGAAGAAATATATAAATGGTCCAGAGAAAACAAAAATTTGAGGAATGGGAGCATGAATTTACAATAGGGAAGTTATACTTGACATCGTCAAAGAATTCCAGTAGATTTAGCTATTAGAATTGATGGAAGCGGAGAAAGTGGAGATCATTTGGGCGGCCCGGTGGCACAGTGGTTAGCACTGCTGCCTCACAGCGCCAGAGACCCGGGTTCAATTCCCGCCTCGGGCGACTGTCTGTGTGGAGTTTGCACGTTCTCCCAGTGTCTGCGTGGGTTTCCTCCGGGTGCTCCGGTTTCCTCCCACAATCCAAAGATGTGCAGGTAAGGTGAATTGGCCATGCTAAATTGCCCGTAGTGTTAGGTAAGGGGTAAATGTAGGGGTATGGGTGGGTTGCGCTTCGGCGGGTCGGTGTGGACTTGTTGGGCCGAAGGGCCTGTTTCCACACTGTAATGTAAATGTTTATTTGCAAATTTTACTCTTACACAAGACTGTGCAAAATTGTTTTTTTATTTATTCATTTTATGGGATGTGGGTATCGCTGGCTGGCCAGCATTTATTGCCCACGCTTAGTTGCCCTTGAAAAGATGGTGGCGAGCTGCCTTCTTGAACCGCTGCAGTCCACCTACTGCAGGTTGATCCACAATGCCATCATGGAGGGAATTCCAGGATTTTGAACCCAGTGACAGTGCAGGAATGGCAATGTATTCCCAAGTCAGATGGTGAGTGGCTTGGAGGGGAACTTGCAGATGATGGTGGAGTTCTCATACATCTACTGCTTTTGTCCATCTACATGGAAATGTTATGTGCTTAGAAGGTGGTATCTGAGGTTCCTTGGCAAATTTCTGCAGTGCATCTTGCAGATGGTATTCACTGGTGTTGTTGAGAGTTGGTGGTGCAGGGAATAGATGCGGTGCTAATCAAGCAGGCTGTTTTGTGCTGGATGGTGTCAAGCTTCTTGAGCATTGTCATGGCTCTCACTCCTGCCTTGTGCCTTATAGATGACAAGCTTTAGGGAGTCAGGAGGTGTGTTACTCGCCACAGTGTTCCTAATCTCTGACTTGCTCTTGTCGCCAATGCATTTATGTGGCGAGTCCAGTTTTGTTTCTCATCAATGATAACGCCCAGGGTGTTAAAGTAGGGGATTCAGAGATGGTAACACTATTGAATGTCAAAGGGCTCTTAGATCGTCTCTTGCTGGTGATGGTCAAACTCTGGCATTTGTGGTGTGGCACACATGTTACTTGCCACTTGTCAGCCCAAGCCTGGATATTGTCCAGATCTTGTTGCATTTGGATACAGACTGCTTCAGTGTCTGAGGAGATGCGAATGGTGCTGAACATTGTTCACTGATGATTGCACAACCCCACTTCTGAACCTTATAATAATGGGAAGGCCATTAATAAAAAGTAGCTGAAGAACTCCTGCAAAGATGTCCTGGAGCTGAAATGACTGACCTCCACCACCACAACCATCTTCCCATGTACCAGAAATGTTTTCCCCCGATATCTGTTCATTCCAGTTTTACTAGGGCTCAGTCATGCCACATTCAGTCGAATGTATCCTTGATGTCAAGGACTGTTATTTTCACTCCACCTTTGAAATATAGCTCTTTTGTCCATGTTTGAAAGAAAGCAGTTTTGAAGTCAGGAGCAGAGTAGCCCTAGCAGACCCTGGGGGTCACTGAGCACATTATTGCTGAGAAGGTGCTGTTCAATAGCACTGTTGATGGCACCTTCTTTCACTTTACTGGTGATCGACAGTAGACTGGTGGGGCTGTAATTGGCTGGTTTGTCCTGCTTTCTATGTACAGGACATACTAGGGAAAAATTCCACATTGTCAGGTAAATACCAGTTTTTTAACTGTACTGCAACAGCTTGGCTAGGGGAGCTGCAAGTTCTGGAGCACAAATCTTCAGCAGTAATGCCAGAATGTTGTCGGGGCCCGTAGCCTTTGCAGTATCCAGTACCTCCAAACATTTCTTGATATCACAGGGAGTGAACTGAATTGGCTGAAGACTGGTATCTGTAATGCTGAGGATCAATACAGGAGGCCAAGATGGATCATCTACTCAGCATTTTTTGGCTGTAGATTGCTACGAGATCTACACCCTTAACTTTTGCACTGACATACTGGGCTCTTCCATCATTGAGAACAGGTATATTTGTGGAGCCTCTTCCTTCAATGAGTTGTTTGATCATCCACTACCATTCACAACCAGATGTGGTACCACTGCAGAATTTAAATCTTATCTGCTGGTTGTGGGATCTCTTAGCTCTGTCCCTCACTTGCTGCTTATGCTGTTTGGCATGGAAGTGGTCCTATTTAGTGGCTTCATCAGGTTGACACTTCATCTTCAGGTATATCTGGTGCTGCTCCTGGCATGCTCTCCTGCACTCGCCATTGATCCAGGGTTAATCCCCTCACTTGATGGTAATAGTCGAGCGGGGGGATATACCAGGCCATGAGGTTACAGATTATATTGAAGTACAGTTCCACTGCTGTTGTTTGCCCAGAGAGCCTCATGGATGCCCCATCTTGAGTTGCTAAATCTGTTCAAAGTCTGTCCCATTTATTGTGCCTTCATTGTGCCACACAACACAATGAAGGCAGGACTTCATCTCCACAAGGAATGTGTGATACAGTCATAGACAGATGCATCTGCGCCTGGCAGATTCTTGACCTCATCCTTACCAATGCTTTTCCCTCTTGTTGGGTCCCTCACCACCTGCTGCAGACCCAGTCGAGTAAGTATGTCATTTAGGATTCGACCAGGTCAAATGGTAGCACTGCTGGTAAGACACTCTTAGCGGTGGACAATAAAATCCCCCACCTGGAGTACATCTTGTGCCTTTGCCATCCTCAGTGCTTCTAAGTGTTGTTCAACATGGACTAGTGATTCATCAGTTGAGGGAGGAGGGTACGTGGTAATCAGCAGGTGGTATCTTTACTCATCATTAGAGTGGTCCTGGAAAAGCACAGCAGGTCAGGTAGCATCAGAGGAGCAGGAAAATCGACGTTTCAGGCAAAAGCCCTTCATCAGCCCGTTTGCCTGAAACATCAATTTTCCTGCTCCTCAGATGCTATCAGACCAGCTGTGCTTTTCCAGCACCACTCTAACCTCATGTAAAGAGTAAAAGAGGGGGAGGTGTGGCATTGCTTGTCAAAGATAGTATTACAGCTGTGGAAAGGATGATGGATGAAGACTCGCCATCTGAGGTTAGGAATAGGAAAGGTGAGCTCACCCTGTTAGGAGTCTTTTACAGGCCTCCTAATAGTCCTAGAATCGTAGAAGAAAGGATTGCGAGGATGATTCAAGAGAAGAGTGAAAGTAATAGGGTGGTTGTTATGGGGGACTTTAACTTTCCTGATATTGATTGGGAAAGCTATAGCTCAAGTTCGTTAGATAGGTCAGTATTTGTCCAATGAGTGCAGGAGGGTTTCCTGACACAATACGTAGATAGGCCGACAAGAGGTGAGGCCATACTGGATTTGGTTCTGGGTAACAAACCAGGCCAGGTGTTAGAATTAGAAGTAG
>NC_057718.1:45195470-45200087 GCF_004010195.1 Chiloscyllium plagiosum
GTCTCCTCATGTATCCCGGAGATGGGACCGAGGGAGTGATTAATCTTCTCCTGTTCCATTACACCTGACACTTGTCTGAATTACCTTCTCCTTTCTCATGAAAGAAGTCTCAGATTGTTTGCATTCTTATCCATTTCCCTTGCAACAGTCTCGATGGATCTGAATGGCCTCCTATTATCTCAATGTAACAATTCTCCAGTCACTGTGTGACCTCTTCCAATTCCTATGTTACAGACTTGAGTTGGCTCAATGGACTGATCCTGTTGCTGTGTCCAGTGTTATAAGTTCGATGGGACTGGTTGAACTCCTCCTGTAAATGTACATCAGACTCCAGGGGCTGAATAGCCTCGTCCTATTCTGGTGTAACGGGGCCGACGGCCTGAATATTCTTCTGTTGTTCCTGTGTAACAGACCGGAGAATGGAATGGATTCCGTCATTATCTGTGCAATTGGCTTCAGATGTTGACTCCTTCCTTGTCATCTATGTTGAAATAAGATCATCTTTGATTCTTGTAAACTCCAATGGAAGTTGGATCAACTTCCCCATTTCCCATAAGTTGAGTTCTGGAGTCCTGAGGTCATGTTGCAGTTGTATAAGACTCTGGTGCGGCCGCATCTGGAGTATTGTGTGCAGTTTTGGTCGCCATACTATAGGAAGGATGTGGAACGGGTGCAGAGGAGGTTTACCAGGATGTTGCCTGGTATGGTAGGAAGATCGTGTGAGGAAAGGCTAAGGCACTTGGGGCTGTTTTCATTGGAGAAAAGGAGGTTTACGGGTGACTTGATAGAGGTGTACAAGATGATTAGGGGTTTAGATAGGGTTGACAGTGAGAATCTTTTTCCACGTATGGAGTCAGCTATTACAAGGGGGCATAGCTTTAAATTAAGTGGCGGTAGGTATAGGACAGATGTTAGGGGTAGGTTCTTTACTCAGCGAGTCGTGAGTTCATGGAATGGCCTGCCAGTAGCAGTGGTGCACTCTCCCTCATTATGGGCATTTAAGCGGGCATTGGATAGGCATATGGAGGATAGTGGGCTAGTGTAGGTTAGGTGGGCTTGGATCGGCGCAACATGGAGGGCCGAAGGGCTTGTACTGCGCTGTATTCTTGTACGTTCTATGTTGAACCTGAAAGCTACGAGATTTCATGGGGTTCAAAGTCATTGTTGAGGACTCCCACAGCAACTTCCCTACCGACAGTATACCACTGTGCTGGGTCTATCCTGCCGGTGAGACACGATAGTAGAGAATATGGTGCTGATAAAACACAACAAATCAGGCAGCATCCCAAGGGCAGGAAGCCCCGCAAAGACATCTCTCGGACACACACCCACCAACCCGTGGCTGATCACTTCAATTCCTCCTCCCACTCCATCAAGGACGTGCAGGTCCTGGGCCTCAGAACACCCTCCCATTTATCTCTCAGCCCCGAACCCACAAGCCTAATTCCTAATGAAGGACTTATGCCTGAAATATCAATTCTCCTGCTCCTTGGATGCTGCCTGACTGCTGTGCTTTTCCAGCACCACGCTCTCAACTCTGATCTCCAGGGTCCTCACCTTCTCTGGTGAGACAGGACATATCCAGGGTTAGTGATGGTGGCATCTGTGATAAGTCATACGTATGGAAGCACAGTGAGAAGGACTTTGTAGGGTCAACAGCGCTCTTTTTACCATCCTCTTTTCTGGTGCCTAGGTAGCAAAATGCCCAGTGATTTGTCTGGTCTTACTTCTTTGAGACTTTGTAATGTTTGGTAAAACTGAATGGCTTGCAAGGCCATTTCAGAGGGCAGGTGAGAGTCAACCAAATCGTTGCGGGTCTGAAGTCACAGGTCGGCCAGACTAATTGAAGATGACACATTTCGTTCCCTGAGGACATTAGTGAACGAAATTTTTTTTTCCCCAACAATCGTTTTTAGTAAATTCTTAAGACCAGATTTTTTTAAATTGAATTCAAATTCAACCATGTGCCACAGCAGGATTCAAACCTGGGTCTCTGGATTCATAGTCTAGCCATAATACCACAAGGCCGTCACCTTCCCCTGTTAAAGCATTTCAGATTGGGGTAGAGTATTGAGATTTATAGAAAACTTATTGGCAAACAGAAAACAAAGAAAAGAAATAAATGAGTTGTGTTCCAAATGGAAGTCAGTGTCTAGTGGGGTACCGCACGGTTCAGTGTTAGGACCCCAGCTAATCACAATATGTATTAATGATTCGGATGAGAAAATTTAACATACTATTTCCAAGTTTACAGTTGACAGAGCTGGAAGGGTGAACTGTGAGGAGAATGCTGAGATGCTTCAGTGAGATTAAGACAAGCTGAGTGATAGGTAAATGTATGGCAAATGCAGTACAATGTGGATGTGATTATTCACTTTGACAGCAAAAACAAGGCAGCTGATTATTATCTGAATGGCTATAAATTAAGGAGGGGGAATGTGCAATGAGACCTGGGTGTCTTCATGTACTAGTCACTGAAGGTAAGCATGCAGGTGCAGCAGGCACTGAAGAAAGCAAATGGTTTGTGGTTTTCATAGTGCGATGATTTGAGTACAGGAGCAGAGATGTCTTAGTGCAATTGTACTGGGTTTTAGCCAGATTTAATGTGGAACCTCCTTAGCTAAGGAAAGATGTTCTTGCTATAAAAAGGGAGTTCAGTGAAGGTTTATCAGACTGATTTCTGGGATGGTGTGATTGATGTAGGAGGAGACACTGAATGGGTTAGGGTTATATTTGGAGATCAGTAGAATATGGAAAGGAGTCTCAGAAACCTATAATAGGGCTAGACACGGTAGATGCAGGAAGAATGTTCTTGATTTTTGGGGACACTACCTCAGAAGGCAGTCAAGGCCAAAACACTGATTTCAAAAGATATAGCACTTGGATCTGAAAGAATAAAAGCATGTCGGGAAAAACAGGTACAGGTTATTGAGTTGGATGATCAGCCATAATGAATGGCAGAGCAGATTTGAAAAGCCAAGTGGACGACTCCTGCTCCTATTTTTGATATTTATGTTTTATGCTGCTGAGTGGAGAGGCAGGTTTCTCACTAGCCTGCAGTGAGCCAATTAAAGGGGTATTATAGCTTATTAAACACTATAGGAACATCACAACTCACTTCAATAATATTCAGCTTCCTATTTTACTAAACACACCAAACATGATAGACATTGAGAAAGATCACCATGGAAGTCAGAGAGGGTAGTTGGTGACTTCAGTTTATGATTGGCTGCAACTTGCTGTTTAGTGCTGAGCAGCTTACAGGCATCTCATGGCATGATTGTGGGCACCAGCTGCATACATCTTGTGTCCATTGACACTGGCAACTGACATTTATTAATCCCTCACAATCATCGTGTCACCTCTCCAAAGATGCTGAGAAAGCACAGACTTGCGATGACAGACTGCTGCAAGAACACTTTCTGCACGAGGACATACATCCACCTTATACACTGTCCCGGGCTGCATCTCCAGATTGCTTGTTTGCTATCTTAACCTTGCTTACTTAGCCTCCACCTGTATGCTTGCAACATTCATGCCTGGTCTTGCTGTTTCCAATCAGTGCACTTGTACATCCAGGTAGCTTGCCTCACCAATTAGCATTCCTCAGTCAAGGCCACAGACACTTTTGCATGCTGCAACATGCTATATCAATCTTACACCTACACCATGTGTTAGCAGGTTATATGGTCAACACAACGCATGTGCAGAAATCAAGCACCCATGTCTCAGAGTTATACTGGAGAAATCCTCAAAGTGCATGAGCCACCTGACAGTCAGGAGGTCCCAGTACAGGATAGCAAGGACAGCCCCTGGGGCTCCAAGAAGGGTTACCAGAAAGGGGATCTCAATGTTTAGGGCCTCAATGGCAGAGGCTGAGGCTGGAATTCATTGGCCAAAGTGCACTGAAAGAATCCTTCCATCATGCAGCAAGTCAAAAGTACGGAAAAGAAAGAAAATGGCTGTTGGACCTACTGATGAGAGTACTTAAAGGGAAACATTAACCACAGACCTAAACACTGTATAGAATACAGATTTGCAGGGTCCCGAAATGTTTGTCGCAAATTTCGCTGGCCAACACATCATTGACCACCTCATTCACACCAATGCTTTTGGACAAATAAGCCAGGGAAGGAATAAGGATGTGAAAAAGTGTTGCTGGAAAAGCGCAGCAGATCAGGCAGCATCCAGGGAACAGGAGAATCGATGTTTCAGGCATGAGCCCTTCTTCTGGAATGAGGAAAGTGTACCAAACAGGCTAAGATAAAAGGTAGGAAGGGTACCACCCTGACCTCAAATTTACCTGAACCATCTCAGACTCCTCCCTCCCCTTCCTAGACCTCTCCATTTCTATCTCGGGCGACCGAATCAACACGGACATTTACTATAAACCAACAGACTCCCACAGCTACCTAGACTATACCTCCTCCAACCCTGCCCCCTGTAAAAACACCATCCCATATTCCCAATTCCTTCGTCTCTGCCGCATCTGCTCCCAGGAGGACCAGTTCCAATACCAAACAACCCAGATGGCCTCCTTCAAAGACCGCAATTTCCCCCCAGACGTGATTGACGATGCTCTCCACCGCATCTCCTCCACTTCCCGCTCTTCCACCC